>NC_090406.1:3814102-4019370 GCF_036365525.1 Heterodontus francisci
TTGTCCCCCCCCTCTCTCTCTCTCTCTGTCCCCCCCTCTCTCTCTCTCTGTTCCCCCCCCTCTCTCTCTCTCTCTCTCTCTGTCCCCCCTCTCTCTCTCTCTCTGTCCTCCCCTCTCTCTCTCTCTCTCTCTCTGTCCTCCCCTCTCTCTCTGTCCTCCCCCCCCTCTCTGTCCGCCTCTCTCTCTCTGTCCCCCCCCCCCTCTCTCTGTCCCCCCTCTCTCTGTCCCCCCTCTTTCTTCCTCTCTCTCTCTTCCTCTCTCTCTCTTCCTCTCTCTCTGTCCCCTCCTCTCTCTCTCTCATGGCTGATCATCCACTTCAATGCCTTTTTCGCCACATTATCCTCATATCCTTTTATGTCATTTGTATTTAGAAATCTCTGCTTTAAATATACTCAATGACTGAGCTTCCACAGCTCTCTGGGGTAAAGAATTCCAAAGATTCACAACCCTCTGAGTAAAGACATTTCTCCTCATCTCTGTCCTAAGTGGCTTCCCCCTTATTTTGAAATTGTGTCCCTTGGTTCTAGACTCCCCAACAAGGGGAAACAAATGGAGTATAATGTGGGGAAATAGCAGGTTATTCACTTTGATGGGAAGAATGGAAAAACAAAAGATTTTTACATTTTTAAAAAAATGGTGAGCAACTATTAAATGTTGGTGTTTAGAGGGATTTGGGTGTCCTTGTACAAGAAATACAGAAAGTCAACATGCAGGCACAGCAAGCAATTAGTATGTTGACCTTTATTGCAAGAGGATTGGAGTACAAAGTAAGGAAGTCTTGCTGCAATTATTTCGGGCTTTGGTGAGACCACATCTGGAGTACTGTGCAGTTTTGATCTCCATACCAAAGGAAGGATAAACTCAACCTAGAGGAGGTGCAACAAAGGTTCATTAGATTGATTCCTGGGATGAGAGGATTGTTCTATGAGGAGCGATTGAGTAGAATGGGCCTGTACTCTCTGGAGTTTAGAAGAGTGAGAGATAATCTCATTGAACCATATAAGCTTCTGAGACGAATAAATAAGAAAGTGCTGGAAATACTCAGCAGGTCTGGCAGCATCTGTGGAGAGAGAAACAGAGTTAACGTTACAGGTCAACGACCTTTCATCATTCAGATACATGAATCACAAAAAGTTAATATGCACATACAGAAAATAATTAGAAAGACAAATGGAATGTTGTCGTTTATTGCAATGGGAATGGAATATAAAAGTCGGGAAGTTCTGCTACAGTTGTACAGGGCATTGGTGAGGCCACATCTGGAGTACTGCACACAGTTTTGGTCACCTTACTTAAGAAAGGATATAATTGCATTAGCAGTTTAGAGAAGGTTCACTCGACTGATTCCTAGGATGAAGGGGTAATCTTATGAGGAAAGGTTGGACAGGTTGGGTCTGTATCTATTGGAGTTAGAAGAATAAGAGGTGATCTTATTGAAACATATAAGATCCTGAGGGGATGTGACAGGGTGGATGCCTAGAGGATGTTTTCCCTTGTGAGAGAGACTAGAACTTGGGGACACAGTTTAAAAATAAGGCTTCTCCCACTTAAGACAGAGATGAGGAGACATGTTTTCTCTTGGAGGGTTGTGAATCTCTGGAATTCTCTACCCCAGAGAGCTGTGGAAGCTCAGTCATTGAGTATATTTAAAGCAGAGATTTCTAAATACAAATGACATAAAAGGATATGAGGATAATGTGGCGAAAAAGGCATTGAAGTGGATGATCAGCCATGATCAAATTGAATGGCGGGGCAGGCTCAATGGGCTGAATGGCCTACTCCTGCTCCTATATTCCTATATGTGACGATCTGCCACCTTCTTACCCACTGATTTAACCTATCTATATTCTTGTGGGCGTCTCGGGAGAGACCAAGGCTAAGGGAGTAAACCCTAACAGAAAATCCGGAGCGGAACCCCGTAGGCGGTCATGTGTCACCTTTGGCATGTTTCCGGCAGTTCCTGCAGCCATACTGGTGCCAAACGTCGTGTCCTGCACTCCTTTGGACCCCACCAGAAAGGCCGAGAGGGGGGTTTTGACGACTGGGCAACTCTCAACCTCCATAAATTTGCCCAGGCATGCGCCATGGAGAGGTCACTCCATAGTTGCCTCACAGCGACTGCACAAACCACTGACCACCTCCAGGCGCGTATCCATTGTCTCTCGAGATAAGGAGGCCCAAAAGAAAAGAATTCTCTTGTAGACTCATTGGGCTGAATTTTATAAGCCTCCCAACATCAGGGCTCGTGGCGGGGGTGCCAGGAAAATACTTCCAGGAGAGGCCCACCATGGGCCTCGACGCCGGGAAGGCTCCACCGCATTTTACTGGCGGCGGCATGGCCTCGGGGCGCACCACCACCCCCACCCCACCCCCCCTCCCACAGCCCCATCTCCCAGCCGCTCAGCAGCAGACCCTTAATTTTAATATTTAAATAAATGTTAATGCATGCAAAAACACCTACCTTGTCCTGATGATCGTCCCATGCCGGTGGCCAGAACTCCCCCGCCTTTGGATCTCTGTTCGGAGATCCAAGGTGTGACACTGGTGGGGAGGGGGGAGGAGATGAGTTTTAAGGGAGGGACGGAGAGAGCAGGGAAAACTATTCCTATTGGTTGTGGGGATGGTGGGAAGGGATTGAGGGTCAAAGGTGCTGAAGTTCGGAGGGGGGGTGGGGGGAAGTTCGGAATAGCAAAAATGTTTTTTTGGGGGATAAGGCAATTTATTGTACTCAGTGAGGGGTGGGAGAGGGGATCCAATGTTAAATTCACATTTTCTTGTACCTTTAAAAATTTTAATTAAACCGAAGGGCTTGAAGCCTTTTAAAAATGGCGCCGGCGCCTGCGTGGTGATACCGTTGCTGGGGACGGAGAACCCGCCCCCTCTACGTCATTGGGGTCGGATCATCCGCCCCTCCATGCTAATGAGCTCATGCGCAAAATATCACCATGGCTCCAATGGTGCACATCTCCCACATGCGGCACCGCACTTTTTGAAGCTCACCGCCATGAGCTAATAAAGTTCAGCCCATTGTGTCCACCTCACAGCTTACTTTACCACCTGGCTTTGTATTGTCAGAAGGCTTGGAAACATTACTCTTGGTCTCTTTGCCTTAAAGCCTGGCTCAGGTATAAAATTAAAACCCGACCCGGGCTTGACCCAACCCGAAGCCGAACCCAGCCCTTTAATTTGATTTCGCGCCCAAGCCGACCCGACCTGATACGAATTTCCTTCATCCGTTCCGGCAGCAGGATATTCCTACAGCTGGAGTTGTGGGGAATCATGGGTAAGCCTGATCCCGTGACTTCCCGGAAGCAGTGTCCAGCCCGACCCGATCCGAGCCCAAATGCTGGACTCGGAATTTCGACCTGACCTGACTCGAACCCGACACATGTAGTCAGGTCTAGTCAGGTTCAGGTTGGGTAGCCAGGCTTTACTTTGTCTAACTCATGAATATATATTGTAAAGAGCTGAGGACCCAGCGCTGATCCTTGTGGCACCCCATTAGGAACAGCCTGCCAACCTGAAAATGACCCATTTATTCCTATCTCTGTGTTCTGTCCTTTAACCAATTCTCTATCCGTGCTAATATATTATCCCAACACCATGAGCTCTTATCTTATGCACCAATCTTTTGTATGGCACCTTATTGAAAGTCTTTTGAAAATCCAAATATACTACATAGACTGGTTCCCCTTTATCTACTCTGCTAGTTACGTCCTCAAAAAACTCTAATAGATGTGCCAAACGTGATTTTCCTTTCATAATTTTCCTTTCACCAAACGTAGGACCAAACGTAAAATAAAAGCAAAATACTGCAGCTGCTGGAAATCTGAAATAAAAACAAAGTGCTGGAAATACTCAGCAGGTCTGGCAGCATCCGTGGAGAGAGAAGCAGAGTTAACAATTCAGGTCAGTGACCTTTCATCAGAATTGGCAAAGGTTAGAAAGAATTAGGTTTTAAGCAAGTGAAGGAGGGGGGGCAGTTTTGGTCGGGAAGAGAACAAAAGGGAAGGTGTGTGATAGGGCAGAGGGCAAGTGAGATTAAATAACAAAGCTGTCATGGGACAAAGGCAAAGAGTGTGTTAATGCGTGTGGTGAAAGACAAAGCATTAATCCAGAAAGAGTGTTAATGGCAGAGTAATGAGCAACTCTGTCCACATGAAAAAACAGGCACATGGTTAAAAAATAAAATAAAACAATGAAAAATACAGAAAAATATTTTTAAAAAGGCCAGTCATGGTCTGAAATCGTTGAACTCAAGGTTAAGTCCGTGAGCCTGTAGAGTGCTTAATCGAAAGATCAGGTGATGCTCCCTCGAGCTTGAGTTGATGTTACCTGGAATAAATGTTACCTGGGGAGGCGGTGGCATGCTGGTATTGTCACTGGACTAGTAACCCAGAGACCCAGGTATTGCTCTGGGGACATGGGTTTGAATCCCACCACAGCAGAAGGAATTTAAAGCTAGTCTAATGATGGCCAGGAAACCATTGTCGATTGTTGTAAAAACCCATCTGGTTCACTAATGTCCTTTAGGGAAGGAAATCTGCTGTCCTTACCTGGTCTGGCCTACATGTGACTCCAGACCCACAACAATGTGGTTGACTCTTACATGCCCTCGAAATGGCCTAGCAGCCACTCAATTCAAGGGCAATTAGGGATGGGCAATAAATGCTGGCCTGGCCTGCGATGCCCACATCCCATGAAAGAATTAAAAAAAAGAGGCCTGCTACCCGACCCGAACCTGGCGGGTCCCGACGACATGTGTCGGGTTCGGGTCGGGCCGGGCCCATCCTCCGGAGCCAGCTTTCGGGCTCCAGTCGGGTCCAGCCGGTCATGCACGGTAAGTGCCACTCTGGTAAGTATTAAAAATAAAAAAACTTACCTGAGCTGGGACTCGAGGACAAAACTGAGTCTGCACAGTGAGCAAGTGATGTCACTATGACATCATCGCACATGTGCTGCAGCTTCTTGCAGGTTGAGTGTCAGGAAGGTGAGTACAGGGATGGTTGGGTTCGAGTCGGGTCGGGCTCAGGTCAGGATTTTTTTCCAGACCTAAAGCAGGCCTCTAACCTGGACCACTGCAGCAGACCAAGGACAGAAATGTGGGCATGAGAGCAATGGGGACTGTTGAAATGGTAAGCAACCAGAAGCTTGGAGTCAAGCTTTCGGACTGAACGGAGGTGTTCTGCAAAACGGTCACCCAATCTGCGTTTGGTCTCCTCAATGTAGAGGCAACCACATTGTAGCAGTGAATACAGTATACTAAATTGAAAGAAGTACAAGTAAATCACTGCTTCACCTGAAAGGAATGTTTGGGGCCTTGGATAGTGAAAAAAGAGGAGATAAAAGGGCAGGTATTACACTTCCTGCGATTGCATGGGAAGGGGACGAGGTGTTGGGGGTGACAGAGGAGTGGACCAGGGTGGCATGGAGGGAATGATCCCTTCGGAATGCTGACAGGGGAGGGGAAGGGGAGATGTGTTTAGTGGTGGCATCCTGCTGGAGGTGGTGGAAATAGCGGAGGATGATCCTTTTGATGTGGAGGCTGGTGGGATGGAGCGTGAGGACAAGGGGAACCCTGTTGCGGTTCTGGGAGGAAGGGGTGAGGGCAGAAGTGCGGGAAATAGGTCGGACAGGGTTGAGGGCCCTGTCAACCACAGTGGGGGGAGGGGGGGGAGTGGGAATCCTTGGTTGATAAAAAAGGAGGACATGTCAGAAGCACTGTTGTGGAAGGTTGCATCATCAGAACAGATGCGTTGGAGACGGAGAAACTGGGAGAATGGGATGGAGTCCTTATAGGAAACAGGGTGTCAGGAAGTATTGTCAAGGTAGCTGTGGGAGTCGGTGGGCTTATAATGAATATTAGTAGACAGCCTATCCCCAGTGATGGAGACAGAGAAGTCGAGGAAGGGCAGGGAAGTGCCAGAGACACATAGGACCAAAGCTTCATGGCCTGCATCTCTCAGCTCCTCACCATCTTACCCAGCTGAGCCATTGGAAGTGCTGGAGGGACATAGAGGCCAAGTTTGCCTCCATGGGCGGTGGCAGCAGAGTGGAATCAATAGCGAGGATGTGATGAAGGTTATCTTCTTTCTCATCAAATTGCAACAGCAGGTGGACGCGGCTACCTGATATTATCGTAATGTTGCATATGCCAAGAGATAATTGATGGCAGCAATGCATTTCATTGCAGTTTGTGGAACCTTCCTGTACACAAATTAGATGGGAGAATCAAACTGGTGGGTCTAGTACGCATGTAAATTATCTACTGCATTTTCTCCAGTGACAACACTACTAAAGTAATTCACTGGCTGTAAAGTGCTTTTGGACACTTATTCTTATCCTGATTAATATTTAATTGCTCCTGAGATTATAAATGGCACTACATCTTTCACCTTCCTTCGGGGCAGGTAGGGAGAAAATTGAGGATGGTAAAATTCTTTTTTTCACAACTCAACTTTAGATGGTCATTTATCAAGTTAGAGTGATCTCGATTTGCAAATGTTAAATGTGCATGCACTTCCTGCCAAATCTTTCCACAATAAATTCCTACGTCCACATTTATAATGGAATCTGCCTTTTGTAAACTTGTCACGCTGCCTCCACTGGCAAGAGGGTGTAATTACAGTGTGAAAAGTTTACATAAGCAGGTTCCATTCTAAGTTTCTTTTCATTCATCACAAGATGTGGGTGTTGTCGGCACGGTCAGCATTTATTGCCCATTCCTATCAGCCCTTGAGAAGGTGGTGCTGAACCACCTTCTTGAACTACTGCAGTCCTTCATCACTGTCATTTTGATGCAATTGAGTGGCTTGCTAAGCCATTTTAGAGGGCAGTGAGAGTAAATCACATTGCTGTGGGTCTGGAGTCACAAATAGGCCAGACCAGGTAAGGATGGCAGATTTCCTTCCTTAAAGGACATTAGTGAACCAGATAGGTTTTTACAACAATCTGGTAGTTTTATGGTCACCATTATTGATACCAGCTTTCCAATCCAGATGTATTTAATTAACTGAATTAAAATTAATTCTCCAAATGTGGGATTTGGATTCAATCCCATGGTGGGATTTGAACTCGTGTCTCCAGAGCATTAGTCCAGTTACACAACCACTATACTACTGTATCCAAAAAGTAATGTAAGTCTTTCTCTTCCTTGAGTGAGTGGAAGCCAGTGTCCAGTGGTGTACCACAGGAATCTGTGCTGGGTCCCCTATTGTTTGTCATTTTTTAAACGACAAAGATGACTATGTGTGGGGTAAGATCAGTACGTTCGCGGATGACACAAAGATTGGCCGAGTGGTTAACAATGAGGTTGAGTGTCTTGGGTTACAGGAAGATATAAACGGGATGGTCAAATGGGCAGAAAAGTGGCAGATGGAATTTAACCCTGAAAAGTGTGAGGTGATACACTTTGGAAGGAGTAATGTGACACGGAAGTATTCTATGAATGGCCTGGGATGTTCTGAGGAACAAAGGGACCTTGGCGTGTTTGTCCATAGATCTCTGAAGGCAGAAGGGCAGGTTAATAGGGTGGTGAAAAAGGCATATGGGACACTTGCCTTTATCAATCGAGGCATAGATTACAAAAGCACGGAGGTCATGTTGGAGTTGTATAGAACTTTGGTAAGGCCACAGCTGGAGGAGTACTGTGTGCAATTCTGGCCGCCACATTATAGGAAGGATGTGATTGCATTGGAGGGGGTGCAGAGGCGATTCACCAGGATGGTACCTGGGATGGAACATTTAAGCTATGAAGAGAGGTTGGATAGGCTTGGGTTGTTTTCGCTGGAGCAGAGAAGACTGAGGGGTGACCTGATCGAGGTGTACAAGATTATGAGGGGCATGGACAGGGTGGATAGGGAGCAGCTGTTCCCCTTAGTTGGAGTCAGTTACGAGGGGACACAAGTTTAAGGTGAGGGGCAGGAGGTTTAAGGGGGATTTGAGGAAGAACTTTTTTTACCCAGAGGGTGGTGACGGTCTGGAATGCCCTGCCTGGGAGGGTGGTAGATGCAGGTTTCCTCACATCCTTTAAAAAGTACCTGGATGAGCACTTGGCACGTCATAACATTCAAGGCTATGGGCCAAGTGCTGGCAAATGGGATTAGGTAGACAGGTCAGGTGTCTTTAATGCATCAGTGCAAACTCGATGGGCAGAAGGGCCTCTTCTGCACTGTATTATTCTGTGATCCTTTTTGGTATATCACCAGTGATCACATAAATGCAGCCAGTCTTTTATTTATTTATTTAGAGATACAGCACTGAAATAGGCCCTTCGGCCCACCGAGTCTGTGCCGACCAACAAGCACCCATTTATACTAACCCTACAGTAATCCCATATTCCCTACAACCTACTTACACTAGGGGCAATTTATAATGGCCAATTTACCTATCACCTGCAAGTCTTTGGCTGTGGGAGGAAACCGGAGCACCCGGCGAAAACCCACACAGTCACAGGGAGAACTTGCAAATTCCGCACAGGCAGTACCCAGAATCGAACCCGGGTCCCTGGAGCTGTGAGGCTGCGGTGCTAACCACTGCGTCACTGCCGCCCCTTCATGAGGAAAGGGGAGGAGAGTCCAGGAGGAGAAGGAGAGTTGATTCACAGAGTTAAAGACATAGAGGGCATTACTGTGGGGAGTGGGTTAACAGGACTCTGTGTGTGCTTCTCTCTGGTGTAAGGACTTGTTTACCCATGTAGTACTGATAACACTATTGCTTGCTCAGCTATTTAAAATATTTTCTTGAAATTGCAGTCCTGTTTTAAGAGTTCAGTCTAGTTTGACAAGGTCAGAGAATGTTGGCTAACATAGGGGTCAGTGATATAAAGTGATTCTAATGTTTACACTTTGCAAGCTGAGTGCACTTAATGACACTTACCCTTATCCTGATATTAATATTTAATTAACCTTGTAGGCAGAGATAGGGTTATCAACAGTCTCTCACCTGGCTGTTATCTTTGCACTGAGAGTTCTAGAAAAAGGGGAAGGCAGAAGGCACTGGGGAATTTTGAACTCTCATTGCAGAGGAAGAATGCATTTTAACCCATCTATCTGAATAATTTCTACAGTCCCATCAAAGATATATTTTTAAAGGAATTCCAGAGTTCTTGCCCTCAATCCACTATGGAGTCCACTTCTGGTATAGAGTCATTAGGGCACAAAAGGAGGCCATTCAGCACATCGAGTTCACGCCGGCTCACCGTGGAGCAATCCAGTCAGTCCTATTCTCCCGCTCTATCTCTGTAGACCTGTAAGTTTATTTCCCTCAAGTGCCCATCCAATTTCCTTTTGAGATCATTGATCGTCTCTGCTTCCACCACCCTCAGGAGCAGCGAGTTCCAGGTCATTACTACTCACTGTGTAAAAACGTTCTTCTTCACATCCCCCTACCCAGAAACTTCAATCTGTGTTCCCTAGTCCTTGTACCATCAGCTAATTGGAACAGTTTTTCTTTGTCTACCTTATCTAAACCTGTCATAATCTTGTACACCTCTATCAAATCTCCCCTCAATCTCCCCTCAATCTCCTTTGCTTTAAGGAGAACAATCCCAGCTTCTCCAACCTAACCTTGTAACTAAAATCCTCCATCCCTGGAACCATTCTGGTAAATATCCTCTGCAGTCTCTCGAGGACCCTCACATCCTTCCTAAAGTGTGGTGACCAGAACTGGACGTAATACTCTAGTTGGGGCCTAACCAGAGCTTTATAAAGGTTCGGCATAACTTCCCTGCTTTTATACTCAATGCCTCTATTTATAAAACCCAAGATCCCATATGCTTTGCTAACTACACTCTCACTATGTCCTGCCACCTTCAAAGATCGATGTACATGCACCCCTGGGTCCCTCTGTTCCTGCACACACTTTACAACTGTGTCATTAAGTATATATTGCCTCTCCCTATTCTCTTTGGCAAAATGCATCACCTCACACTTGTCAGTATTAAATTCCAACTGCCTATTCTGCTATCCTATCTATGTCCTGTTACAGGTGGCTCATATCATCCTCACTGTTTGCCACAACCTCCAAGATTGGTATCATCAGCAAATTTTGAGCTTCTATTCTGTATTCCAAGATCAAAGTTATTTATATATATATAGCAGAAAAAAACAGTGGTCCCAGTACTGACACTTGGGGAACACCACTATCTACCATACTCCGATCTGAAAAACAACAATTTACTATGACTTGCTGTTTTCCGTCCTTGAGCCAATTTTTGATCCAATTGGATACCGGCCCTCCTATTCCATGAGCCTCAATTTTTTTTAACCAGCCTTTTATGTGGTACCTTATCAAATGCTTTCCTAAAATCCATATAAACAACATCCACCACATTCCCTTCATCAACCTTCTCTGTTACTTCATCAAAAAGCTACTGACTACCCGCATTACGGAGCTAGAGCTGCGGGTGGATTCACTGTGGAGCATCCGCGATGCTGAGGACATCGTGGATAGCACGTTTAGAGAGGTGGTCACACTGCAGGTAATGGCAGCACAGGCAGAAAAGAGATGGGTGACCACCAGACGGAGTAGTAGGCACAGGCAGGTAGTACAGGAGTCCCCTGTGACCATCCCCCACTCAAACAGATATACCACTTTGGATACTGTCGGGGGGGATGACCTCCCAGGGGAAAGCAGCAACAGCAGGTCCCTGGCACCACGGATGGCTCTGCTGCACAGCAGGGCATAAAAAGGAGTGGAAGAGCTATAGTGATGGGGGATTCTATAGTTAAGGGGTACAGATAGGCGTTTCTGTGGCCGCAAACATGACTCCAGGATGGTATGTTGCCTCCCTGGTACTAGAGTCAAGGATGTCACAGAGCGGCTGCAGGTCATTCTGAAGGGGGAGGGTGAGCAGCCATATTGGTACCAACGACATAGGTCGAAAAAGGGATGAGGTCCTGCAACAAGAATTTAGGGAGCTAGGTAGCGTATTAAAAAGCAGGACCTCTAAGGTTGTAATCTCTGGATGACGCCTGGTGCCACGTGCTAGTGAGTTTAGAAATAGGAGGATAGAGCAGCTGAATGTGTGGCTGAGGAGATGGTGCAGCAGGGAGGGCTTTAGTTTCCTGGATCACTGGGTCTGTTTCTGGCAAAGGTGGGACCTGTACAAGTTGGATGGGTTGCACCTGAACTAGAATGGGACAAGCATCCTTGCTGGGAGATTTGTTAGTTCTGTAAGGGGGGGTTTAAACTAATTTGGCAGGGGTATGAGATACAGAGTTGAGGTACAGTAGGAGGTAATATAGAACAGAAAGTGAGTCTGCCTGGAAGGCAGAGCAAATATAGACCTGTTAAGGCACAAGGGAAAAATGCAAGGTTGGATTGCATCTATTTCAATGCAAGGAGTCTTACTAGTAAGGCAGATGAATTGAGGGCGTTGATTAGCACATGGGATTATGATATTATTGCTATCACAGAGACATGGTTGAGGGAGGGGCAGGACTGGCATCTTAATATCCTAGGGTATAGAATCCTCAGGCATGACAGGGGAGGGGATAAAAGAGGTGGTGGCATTGCACTGTTGATCAAGGAGTCAATTACTGCAGTAAGGAGGGATGACATCTCAGAAGGTTCCTCAAATGAGGCCATTTGGGTAGAACTTAAAAACAAAAAGGGGGCAATCACTTGACCGGGTGTCTACTACAGGCCTCCAAACAGTCCGGAAGAGATAGAGGAGCAGATATGTAGGCAAATCTCTGAGAGGTGTGAAAATAATAGGGTAATAATAGTAGGGGATTTCAACTTCCCCAATATTAACTGGGATAGTCTTAGTGCAAAAGGCTTAAAAGGGGCGGAATGCTTAAAATGCATACAGGAGAGCTTTTTGAGTCAGTCGGTAGAAAGTCCTACAAGGGAAGGGGCAGTACTGGACCTAATCCTAGGGAATGAAGCCGGTCAAGTGGTAGACGTGTCAGTGGGGGAGCATTTCAGGGATAGTGACCATAACTCTTTAAGATTTAAGGTAGTTATGGAAAAGGACAAAGATGGACCAGAAATAAAGGTACTGAATTGGGGGAAGGCCGATTTCAATATGATAAAACAGGATCTGGCCAAAGTGGACTGGGAGCAGCTACTTGTACGAAAGTCTACATCAGACCAGTGGGAGTCATTCAAAGAGGAAATTGTGAGAGTTCAGAGCCAACATGTACCCATTAAGGTGAAGGGTAGGACTAACAGGCCCAGGGAACACTGGATGTGAAGGGATATAGAGGATTGGATTAGGGAAAAAAAGGAGGCTTACGGCAGATCCCAAGTACTGAAAACAGCAGAGGCACTACAGGAGTATAGAAAGTGTAGGGTGGCACTTTAAAAAGTAATTAGGAGAGTGAAGAGGGGGAATGAAAAAACACTAGTGGGCAAGATAAAGGAAAATCCCAAGGCGTTTTATAAGTATATGAAGGGTAAGAGTAGGGCCCATTAGGGACCAACGTGGCAATCTTTGTGTGGAGCCGGAGGACATAGGTGAGGTTTTAAATGATTACTTTTCATCGGTGTTCACTATGGAGAAGGACGATGTAGGTGTAGAGATCAGGGAGGCGGATTGTGATATACTTGAACAAATTAGCATTGAAAGGGAGGAAATATTAGCTGTTTTAGTGGGCATAAAAGTGGATAAATCCTCAGGCCCAGATGAGATGTATCCCAGGCTGTTATGTGAGGCAAGGGAGGAGATAGCAGGGGCTTTGACACAAATTTTCAAATCCTCTCTGGCCACAGGAGAGGTGCCAGAGGACTGGAGGAGAGCGAATGTGGTACCATTATTCAAGAAGGGTAGTTGGGATAAACCAGGTAATTGCAGGCCGGTGTGTCTAACATCAGTGGTTAGGAAAATATTGGAAAAAATTCCTGAGGGACAGGATTAATCTCCACTTAGAGAGGCAGGGATTAATCAGGGATAGTCAGCGTGGCTTTGTCAAGGGGAGATCGTGTCTAACTAACGATTGAATTTTTCAAGGAGGTGACTCGGTGTGTCGAAGAGGGTAAAGCAGTAGATGTAGTATACATGGATTTCAGTAAGGCTTTTGATAAGATCCCGCATGAGAGATTGGTTAAGAAGGTAAGAGTCCATGGGATCCAGGGCAATTTGGCAAATTGGATCCAAAATTGGCTTACTGGCAGGAGGCAGAGGGTAAAGGTCGAGGGCAGTTTTTGCGATTGGAAGCCTGTGACCAGTGGTGTACCACAGAGATCGGTGCTGGGACCCTTGCTGTTTGTAGTGTACATTAATGATTTAGACGTGAATATAGGAGGTATGATCAGTAAGTTCGCAGATGACACGAAAATTGATGGTATTGTAAATAGTGAGGAGAAAATCCTTAGATTACAGGGAGATATAGATGGGCTGGTAAAATGGGTGGAGCAGTGGCAAATGGAATTTAATCCTGAAAAGTGTGAGGTAATGCATTTTGGGAGGGCTAACAAGGTAAGGGAATATACAATGGATGGTCGGACCCTAGGAAGTACAGAAAGTCAGAAGGACCTTGGTGTACTTGTCCATAGATCACTGAAGGCAGCAGCACAGGTAGATAAGGTGGTTAGGAAGGCATATGGGATACTTGCCTTTATTAGCCGAGGCTTAGAATATAAGAGCAGAGAGGTTATGATGGAGCTTTACAAAACGCTAGTTAGGCCACAGCTGGAGTACTGTGTACAGTTCTGGGCACCACACTATAGGAAGGATGTGACTGCACTGGAGAGGGTGCAGAGGAGATTCACCAGGATGTTGCCTGGGCTGGAGCATTTCAGCTATGAAGAGAGACTGAAAAGGCGAGGGTTGTTTTCCTTGGAGCAGAGAAGGCTGAGGGGGAACATGATTGAGGTGCACAAGATTATGAGGGGCATTGATAGGTTAGATAGGAGGAAACTTTTTACCTTAGCGGAGGGGTCAAGAACCAGGAGGCATAGATTTAGGGTAAGGGGCAGGAGGTTTAGGGGAGATTTGAGGAAACATTTTTTCACCCAGAGGGTGGTTGGAATCTCTGGAATGCACTGCCTGAAGAGGTGGTGGAGGCAGGAACCCTCACAACATTTAAGAAGTATTTAGATGAGCACTCGAAACACCATAGCTTACAAGGCTACGGGCCAAGTGCAGGAATATGGGATTAGAATAGTTGGGTGCTGTATGGCCGGCACAGACACGATGGGCCGAAGGGCCTGTTTCTGTGCTGTGTAACTCTATGACTCTAAAAAAAAATTCAATTAGATTAGTCAAGCATGATCTGTCTTTTACAAATCCATGATGACTATCCTCAATTAACTCAAACCTCTCCAAGTGCCTGTTGATTTTTTTTCCCCCTGATTATTGTTTCTAAAACCTTACCCACCACTGATGTTAAACTAACTGGCCTGTACTTGCTAGGACTGTCCTTCCTTGAATAAAGGGTGTCACATTTGCCACTCTCCAATCTTCTGGCATCTCTCCCGTATCTAGGGAAGATTGGAAGATTATCTCCCTCCCTACTTCCTTTAGCAACCTGGGATGTAAGCCATCCGGACCAGGTGACTTATCTACCCTAAACACAAGACAAGGCCTGGAAAGACATTATTTTTAAAGAAGATGAATGAATTAAAATTCTGTCATCCCCAACAGGGGATTTTGCTTCAGGGAAATATCGAAGTTAACAGTGATGTCATCAATCACTTGCCGCTGGTTTTAACTATTTGTATTCCTTAATGATGCAAGCTTTTTACAGTTATACAGTGTATCTGTGGTAGCGTCACTTAAGGTTGCAATGGTAAAGACTGGGAAAACTTATGTGCTTTCACAGATAATGTTTGGAAAAAATAATCAAAAAGGAGTAGTCTAAACTCATTTAAGCAAAAAATTTATTTGGCAAAAATCATATGCATTTGATTGGATAAATCACAAAATCACACCTATGACTTTCATTATGTTATGATAATTGTGCAAGTTTTATTTTAAGTTAAACTGATTGTAGCAAGTTTTATTAACAAGGGATGGTTTTCTTGAGCAGTACATTGAGGAACTGACTATTTTAGATCTAGTATTATGTAATGAGAAAGGGTTAATTAATAATGTTGTAAAAGAACCTTTAGGGATGAGTGACCATAATATGATAGAATTTTACATTATGTTTGAAAGGGAGGTAGTTCAATCTGAAGCCAGGGCGTTAAATTTGAACAAGGAAATTATAAAGGTATGAGGGGCAAATTGGCTGAGGTGAGTGGGAAAATACATTAAAAGGTATGTCAGTACAGAGGCAATGGATAGTCTTCAAAGAATTATTACATAGTTTACAGCAACTATTCCCTCAAAGCACATAAACCCCAAAAGAAAAGGCAGTCAATTGTGGCTAACAAAGGAAGTTAAGGATTGTATAAGATTAAAAGGAAAGGCCTATAAAGTTGCCAGAAATAGTAGTAAACCTGAGGATTGGGATTTGTCAAGAAACTGATAAACAACGGGAGAATAGAATATGAATGTAAACGAGCAAAAAACATAAAATCGGACTGCAAAAGCTTCTATCGGTACATAGAAAGGAAAAGTTTGGCTGAGACAAATGTGAGTCCATTACAGGCAGAGTCAGGAGAATTTATAATGAGGAATGGAGAAATGGCAGAGAGGTTAAATGATTACTTTGTGTCTGTCTTCACTGAGGAAGATACAAGAAATCGCCCAGAATTAGAGATCCAAGGGACTAGGGAGAATGAGGAATTGAAGGAAATTAGTATTAGTAAGATGGTTGTATTGGAGAAATTAATGGGGCTGAACGTTGGTAAATCCCTGAGACCTGATATTCTACATCCCAGAGTGTTGAAAGAGGTAGCTATGGAGATAGTGGATGCATTGGTGAGCATCTTCCAAAATTTTATAGATTCTGGAACGGTTCCTACGGATTGGAAGGTAGCAAATGTCACCCCACTATTTAAGAAGGGATGGAGAGAGAAAACAGAGAACTACAAACCTGTTAGCCTTACATCAGTAGTAGGGAAAATGCTAGAACCTATTCTAAAGGATGTGATAAATGGACACTTGGATAATGATTAGATTGGGCAGAGTCAACATGGATTTATGAATAGGAAATCATGTTTGATGAACCTGTTGGAGTCTTTTGAGGCTGTTCCTAACAGAATTGATAAAGGGGAGTCGGTGGACATAGTACACTTGGATTTTCAGAAGGCTTTTGATAAAGTCCCCCCGCAGGAGGTTGGTTAGCAAAATTAAAGCACATGGGATAGGAGGTAATATACTGGCATGGATTAAGGATTGGTTAACAAGCAGAAAACAGAGAATAGGAATAAACAGGTCATTCTCATGATGGTAGGCTGCGACTAGAGGGGTGCGGCAAGGATCAGAACTTGGGCCTTAGCTGCTCACAATATATATCAATGATTTGGATGTGGGAACCAAATATAATATTTGCAAGTTCGCGGATGACACAAAACTAAGTGGGAATGTGTGTTTTGAGGAAGATGCAAAGTGGCTTCAACGGGATTTGGACAGACTTAGAGAGTGGGCAAGAATATGGCAGATGAAATATCGTGTGGAAAAATGTGAGCTCATCCACTTTGGTAGGAGGAATAGATGTGCAGAATATTTCTGAAATGGCAAGAGATTGGAAAGTGTAGATATACAAAGGGACCTGAGTGTCCTCATCAATAAGTCACTGAAAGCTAATATGCAGGTACAGCAAGACATTAGGAAGGCTAATGGTATGCTAGCCTTTATCGCAAGAGGATTTGAGTACTGGAGTAGCAAAGTCTTGCTTCAATTGTATAGAACCTTGGTTAGACCGCACCTGGAGTACTGTGTGCAGTTTTGGTCCCCTTATCTTAGGAAGGATATTATTGCCATAGAGGGAGTGCAATGAAGGTTCACCAGACTTGTTCCCAGGATGTTGGGACTGTCCTATGAAGAGAGATTGGGGAAACTGGAACAAAATAAAAAGTGCTTGAAATACTCAGCAGGTCTGGCAGCATCTGTGGAGAGAGAAGCAAAGTTAACGTTTCAGGTCTGTGACCTTTCGTCAGAACTGGGGGATGGGGAAACTGGGCCTGTATTCTCTAGAGTTTCGAAGAATGAGAGGTGATCTCATTGAAACCTACAAAATACTTAAAGGGATAGACCGGGTAGATGCAGGTAAGATGTTTCCCCTTATTGGGGAGTCTAGAACCAGGGGACACAATTTCAAAATAAGGGGGAAGCTACTTAGGACCGAAATGAGGAGAAATTTCTTTACTCAGAGGTTGTGAATCTTTGGAATTCTCTACCCCAGAGGGGGCTGTGGAAGCTCAGTCACTGAGTATGTTTAAAGCAGAGATTGACAGATTTCTAAATACCAATGACATAAAGGGATATGGGGATAGTGTGGGGAAAAAGGCATTGAAGTGGATGATCAGCCATGATCATATTGAATGGCGGAGCAGGCTCGATGGGCTGAATGGCCTGCTCCTATGTTCCTAAATGTTAAATAATGGAATTTTAAAAAGTAAATGGAGCTTGCGAATAATAAGTCTGAAACTGTTGTTGAGGTGACTGACTTCATCCCTCAACCATCACCGCCCCAGGTTTTTTACAGCCAAAATTAATAAAACCCTTGCTTGCCAAGTTGCAATGGTGCATGCAAAGACATGCTGTATTCAGGTTTTTTTTAAATGTCAAGACTTAATTTGAGTGGATATTTAGTAACTGCACTCCGCATGGAGTCAGAACGAAATCAGACCATGGTCCAATGACTGATTAAAGAGAGAGACAGACTTATGGGCAAGAGTAAATTTTGAGCATCCAGTTCTGTCTCTCTCCGTATTACATTATTCTAGTACTTTGCAAGAGCATTTGGCACATGTGTAACAAGGAAGTAATAAATGTTGAGCAGTCTATTGCTACCCTGGGTGATTCGGAATGGCAGGGGGTGGTTTACAATACAGGCTGCACCCCTGGGTAAGAATGGTCCCTGCAATCCCGCTAATAGCACAGCTAATTATGCTGATTACACTCGCAGTGATAGCTTGTTAGTTTAAAAAAAATCCAGAGCAAGTTTTTTTTTAAAGATTAAGTTAAGATAAGAAAGTAATGTTGGCTCTGAATAGAAAGGAGGATTGGCGGCCATGCAAAGGTTGGGATTGGGACCTGAATATTGAAGAATACATGGCATTTAGGAAGGACAGGAAGCTTGGAAAAGGTGGAGGGGTAGCTCTGTTAAATACTGATGGTATTAGCACAATAGAGAGGGATCACCTAAGTTCAGGAGACCAGGATGTAGAAGCAGTTTGGGTAGAGATGAGAAATCATAAAGGCAAGATGTCACTTGTGGGAGTGGTGTACAGGCCACCTAACATTAACCACACTGTGGGACAGGGTATAAAGGAAGAAATAATGGTAGCTTGTCAGAAAGGCACAGTAATAATTATGGGGGATGTTAACCTACATATAGACTAGAAAAATCAGATGGGTAGAGGTAGCCTAGATGAGGAGTACACAGAATGTTTTCGGAATAATTTCTTGGAACAGTACGTTCTGGAGCCAACCAGAGAGCAGGCTATGCTAGACCTGGTATTGTGCAACGAGATAGGATTAATTAATGACCTCATAGTTAAGGTGCCCCTAGGTAGCAGCGATCATAATATGATTGAATTTTACATTCAGTTTGAGGGAGAAAAGAGTGGGTCCAAGACTAGTATTTTAAACTTAAATAAGGGCAATTATGAGGGCATGAAAGCAGAGCTAGCTAAAGTGAACTGGCAAATTAGGTTAAGGAATAGGTCAAGAGTCCCTCGAGGAGTATAGGGGATGTAGGAAATTAAGAAGGAAATTAGGAGGGCGAAAAGGGGCCATGAGATTTCCCTGGCAGATAAGATAAAGGAGAATCCTAAAAGATTCTATAAGTATATTAAGAGTAAAAGGGTAGCTAGGGAGAGAGTAGGTCCCCTTAAGGATCAGTGTGGTAATCTATGTGTGGCGCCACGGGAAATGGGCGTGGTCTTAAATGAATACTTCTCGTCTGTATTTACCATGGAGAAGGTCATGGAAGCTAGTGAGTTCAAGGGAGGGAACAGCGATATCCTGGAGCATATCAACATTACAAAGGAGGAGGTGTTGGAGGTTTTGAAGCGCATTAAGGTGGATAAATCCCCAGGGCCTGACCAGGTGTATCCTAGGATGCTATGGGAAGCAAGAGAGGAGCTTGCTGGGGCCCTGGCAGAGATTTTTGTATCATCATTAGCCACAGGTGAGGTACTGGAAGACTGGAGGATAGCTAATGTTGTGCCTTTATTTAAGAAGGGCAGCAGGGATAAGCCAGGGAACTACAGGCTGGTGAGCCTTACATCAGTGGTGGGAAAGTTATTGGAAGGGATTCTGAAAGACAGGATTTATATGCATCTGGAAAGGCAAGGTCTGATTAGGGATAGTCAGCATGGCTTTGTGCATGGGAAATCATGTCTCACGAATTTGATTGAATTTTTCGAGGAGGTGACCAAGAAGATTGACGAGGGCAGGACCATGGACATTGTCTACATGGACTTTAGCAAGGCCTTTGACAAGGTCCCGCATGGTAGGCTGGTCCAGAAGGTTCAAACACATGGGATCCAGGGTGAGCTGGCCAATTGGATACAAAATTGGCTTGGTGATAGGAGGCAGAGGGTGGTAGTGGAGGGTTGTTTTTCAGATTGGAGGCCGCTGACCAGTGGTGTGCCGCAGGGATTGGTGCTGCGCCCTCTGTCATTTGTCATATATATTAAGGACTTGGATGTGAATGTAAGGGCATTAGTTCAGTTCAATTCAGAGATACAGCACTGGAACAGGCCCTTCGGCCCACCGAGTCTGTGCCGACCACCAACCACCCATTTATACTAATCCTACACTAATTCCATATTCCTACCTCATCCCCACCTGTCCCTATATTTCCCTACCACCTACCTATACTAGGGGCAATTTATAATGGCCAATTAACCTATCAACCCGCAAGTCTTTGGCTGTGGGAGGAAACCGGAGCACCCGGAGGAAACCCACGCAGACACAGAGAGAACTTGCAAACTCCACACAGGCAGTATCCAGAATTGAACCCAGGTCGCCGGAGCTGTGAGGGTGGTAGCGGAGGGTTGTTTTTCAGATTGGAGGCCGGTGACCAGTGGTGTGCCGCAGGATTGGTGCAGGGCCCTCTGTTGTTTGTCACATATATTAATGACTTGGATGTGGATGTAAGGAGCATGATTAGTAAGTTTGCAGATGACACCAAAATTGGTGGTATGGTGGACAGTGAAGAAGGTTGTCTAAGGTTACAACTGGATATAGATCAACTGGGAAAGTGGGCAAGGGATTGGCAAATGGAACTTAATGCAGACAAGTGCAAAGTGATGCATTTTGGGAAGCTAAACCAGGGCAGGACATATACAGTGAATGGCAGGGCCCTGGGGAGTGTTGTTGAGCAGAGAGACCTTGGGGTGCAAGTACATAGTTCCCTGAAAGTGACAACACAGGTAGACAGGGTGGTGAAGAAGGCATATGACGTGCTTGCCTTCATCGGCCGAGGCATTGAATACAAGAGTTGGGATGTCATGTTACAGTTGTACATGACGTTGGTTAGGCCGCATTTGGAGTACTGTGTGCAGTTCTGGTCGCCTCACTACAGGAAAGATGTGGTTAAGCTAGAGAGGGTGCAGAAAAGACTCACAAGGATGTTACCTGGTTTGGAGGGTTTGAGTTATAAAGAGAGACTGGATAGGCTGAGTCTGTTTTCCCTGGAGCAAAGGAGGCTGAGAGGGGACATAATAGAGGTATATAAAATTATGAGAGGCATAGATAGGGTAGATAGCCAGAGTCTGTTTCCCATGGTAGGGGTGACTAAAACTAGAGGGCATAGAATTAAGGTGAGAGGTTTAAAGGGGATCAAAGGGGTAAATTTTTCACACAAAGAATAGTGGGTATCTGGAATGAACTGCCTGAGGAGGTGGTGAAGGCAGGAACAGTAGCGACATTTAAGAGGCATCTGGACAGGTACTTGAATGAGCAAGACATAGAGGGATATGGAATTAATGCAGGCAGGTGGGATTAGTATAGATAGGCATTATGGTCAGCATGGACGCGGTGGGCTGAAGGGCCTGTTTCTATGCTGTACGACTCTATGACCTTATGACTCTATAATAGAGATGCAGTGGCAGACATTTAAGGGGATATTTCAGAATACACAGAATAGATACATTTCAACGAGAAAGAAAAATTCCAAGGGTGGGACCCGCCATCCGTGGTTAACTAAAACAGTTAAAGATAGTATCAAACTTAAAGAAAAAGCATATAATTGTGCAAAGATGGGTGGCAGGTCAGAAGATTGGACAGAATATAAAAAACAGTAAAGAAGGACTAAAAGATTGATAAGATAAAATTAGAGTACAAGAGAAAGCTAGCTAGAAATATAAAGGCTGATAGCAAGAGTTTCTATAGATATTTAAAAAAGAAAAGAGTTAACAAGTGAGCATTGGTCCTATAGAAAGTGAGTCTGGGGAATTAATAATGGATAATAAGGAGATGGCAGATGAATTGAACAGATATTTTGCA
Organism: Heterodontus francisci; assembly: GCF_036365525.1. Lineage (NCBI taxonomy): Eukaryota > Metazoa > Chordata > Chondrichthyes > Heterodontiformes > Heterodontidae > Heterodontus > Heterodontus francisci. Next base: position 3,835,617 of record NC_090406.1, read on the forward strand.
CCGGTCTTCATTATTGAGGATACAAATAACATCCCAGTATTAGCTGTAAGTCAAGAAATAGAAGGGAGGGAGGAACTCAAGACAATTACAATCACCAGAGAAGTAGTACTGAACAAATTGTTGGAGCTGCAGGCTGACAAGTTCCCAGGTCCTGATGAGCTTCATCCTAGGGTGTTGAAAGAAGTGGCTAGTGAGAGAGTTGATGCGTTAGTTTTAATTTTCCAAAATTCCCTAGATTTGGGGAAGGTTCCTTTAGATTGGAAAATAGCAAATGAAACTCCTTTATTCAAAAAGGGAGGGAGACAGAGAACAGGAAACTACAGGTCAGTTAGCTTAACATCTGTCTTAGGGAAAATGTTAGAAGCTATTATTAAATATGTTATAGCAGGGCATTTAGAAAAATTCAAGGTAATCAGGCAGAGTCAACATGGTTTTGTGAAAGGGAAATCATGTTCAACCAATTTACTGGAGTTCTTTGAGGGAGTTACATGTGCTGTGAATAAAGGGGAACCATTGGATGTGTTGTACTTAGATTTCCAGAAGGCATTTGATAAGGTGCCACATCAAAGGTTATTGCAGAAAATAAAAGCTCATGGTGTAGGGGGTAACATATTGGTATGGATAGAAGATTCGTTAGCTAACAGGAAACAGAGAGTAGGCATAAATGGGTCATTTTCTGGTTGGCAAGATGTAATGAGTGGTGTGCCACAGGGATCTGTGCTGGGGCCTCAACTTTTTACAATTTATACAAATGACTTGGATGAAGGGATCGAAAGTGTGGTTGCTAAATTTGCTGATGACAGATAAGTAGGAAAGTAACTTGTGAAGAGGACATAAGGAGGCGACAAAGAGATATAGATAGGTTAAGTAGAACCTGGGACCACGGTGTTTACCCATTAGGGCATAGAAACAAAGAAAATAGGAGCAGGAGTAGGCCATTCGGCCCTTTGAGCTTGCTCCGCCATTCATTATGATCATGGCTGATCATCCAACTCGGTAACCTGTTCCAGCTTTCGCCCCATACCCTTTGATCCCTTTAGACCCAAGAGCTATATCTAATTCCTTCTTGAAAACATACAATGTTTTGGCCTCAACTGCTTTCTGTGGTAGCGAATTCCACAGATTCACCACTCTCTGGGTGAAGAAATTTCTCCTCATCTCAGTCCTGAAAGGCTTACCCCATATCCTTAGACTATGACCCCTGGTTCTGGACTCCCCCACCATCGGGAACATCCTTCCTGCATCTACTCTGTCAAGTCCTGTTAGAATTTTATAGGTTTCTATGAGATCCCCCCTCACTCTTCTGAACTCCAGCGAATATAATCCTAACCGACTCAATCTCTCCTCATATGTTAGTTCCGCCATCCCAGGAATCAGTCTGGTAAACCTTCGCTGCACTCCCTCTGTAGCAAGAACATCTTTCCTCAGATAAGGAGACCAAAACTGCACACAATATTCCAGGTGTGGCCTCACCAAGGCCCTGTATAATTGCAGCAGATTCTTTGGAATTCTCTTCCTCAAAAGGCAGTGGAAGCAGAGTCTTTGACTATTTTTAAGACAGAGGTAGATAGATTCTTGATAAGCAGGGGCTGAAAGGTGATTGGGGTAGGTGGAAACGTGGAGTAATCAGTTCAGCCATCAACTTATTGAATGGCGGAGCAGGCTCAAGGGGTCGAGTAGCCTACTCCTGATCCTAATTCGTATGTTCATATGTTCTTTTCAAACCTCAAGGTGGGGAAATGTAAGCATAGGCATGCCATGTAGAATCGCCATGTAGAATAGCCATATAGAATAGCCATAATAAGTGTTTGCTAATATTGAGGGCCAGATTTTCAAAAGCTGCTGGGGTCAGGACTGGGTGCAGATGTGATTTAAAAATCTTGGTCCCAGATGGCATCTCTGGATCCCACGCTTCCGGGACAGACTACAAAGTTTAAAGTGAGGGGTGGGGGGAGGGAACGGGGAATCTGCTCGCCTCCAATGAAAATCCCATTAAGCTCCTAGAGGAGCTTGTTGAGGGGCCAGGGAGGTCAGGACTGGAATTTTCAATTCAGATTATGGAGAACCCAAACAGTCTGGTGCGCTTTCGTGCACAGCTGTCGGGTTGACAGCAGGGCAAATGGAAACCTTTTATTTTGAGCATAAAAATTATGGGGCCCTCAGGGATCTTGTGCCAGATCTTGCGCATTCCCTCAGTTATGGATGGTTGAACTGCGTCCTATTGTTTTATGCTGCTGGCCCTCTAAGGAGCTGCCTATTCTCTTCGGCAAGGTAGCAGCAGGTCCCATCATGGCTGCTGTCTGCCTTTGCATTCATGCTCTGCAGGCAGCTCCCACCTCCTAGAGACAGTTGGTGCAACTGATTGGGCGCTGAGCTAGCCTCCTGTCCAATTAGGGCATTTACATTTCAAAATAGCTTTTAGTGAGCAATGAAGTTGAGATGTGGGCCCAGGTTCCTGACCCCATTTTGACAATCCAGCTCCAAGTATCTATCCATATATTAAAGATTGATTCTGCAGTGATGTAATGTCTATACAAAGTCAGGTGCAATGCTAAAAATAATTAATGAGAACTCGTGTGGAATGTCTACAATGCAGTAAACAACCTAGGATATAAAGGCATGCACAACAAATAGCAACAGGTAACCTCAACATGAAACCAGCTTACATGTCAACAGTATACACGCAATATGTGATAACACATGGTAGCCACATTCGCCCATTCAATTAAACCTGTGGAAACTTCATTCTAGTCTTGCTAAGGCTAGAATAGGCAGTCAAGATGACATACTTGTGATCTCCTGAAGGAATCCTTGTAATGCGAGTGCAATTAGATCTATGTTTAAGAAGGCATATGGAATCCTTTCCTTTATTAGTCGAGGCATAGAATATAAGAGTAGGGAAGTTATGCTAGAACTATGTAAAACATCGGTTAGGCCACAACTTGAGTACTGTGTGCAGTTCTAGTCGCCTCATTACAGAAAGCATGTATTTGCACTGTAGAGGGTACAGAAGAGATTTACGAGGATGTTCCCGGGACTGGAAAAATGCAGCTATTAGGAAAGATTGGACAGGCTGGGCTTGTTCTCCTCGGAACAGAAGAGGCTGAGGTGGGATTTGACTGAGATGTATAAAATTGTGAGGGGCCTGGTTAGAGCGAATGGGAAGGGCCTATTTATCTTAGCAGAGACGTCAGTGACTAGGGAAATAGATTTAAAGTGTTTGGTAGAAGGATTAGAGGGGAAATGATGAAAAACGTTTTCACTCAGAGAGTGGTTGGGGTCTGGAACTCACTGCCTGAAAAGGTGGTAGAGGCAAAAACCCTCATCTCATTTAAAAGGTGCCTGGATATGCACCTGAAATGCTGTCACCTACAGGGCTACGGACCAAATGCTGGAAAGTAGAATTAAGCTGGGTGGCTCATTTTTTCGGCCAGTGCAGACACAATGGGCCAAGTGGCCTCTTTCTGTGCCATAAACTTATATGATTCTATATTTCATAGTCTCTGTATGTAAAGGGTTGGTTTTTATTATCACATTGAATTGATTTAAAAGAAGAATGACTTGCATTTATATAGTGCCTTTTAAGGCCTCAGGACGTGCCAAAGAGCTCTACAGACAATGAAGAATCTTTTAATTGTAATGTAGTAGAGGATTAACCAGGTGGTTTCAGTGTTCCCAATCCTCGAGGTAAAGAAGGTATGAAAATCCCACATAAGGGCAATAGGGATAGTAACAAAGGAAAAGGAGGAAGCTGTTTAGCCCCTCGAGCCCATTCCGCCACTCAATGAGATCGTGGCTGATCATGAACCTAACTCCATGTACACGCCTTTGCCCCTTATCTCTTGATACCTTTTGATAATTTTAAATCTGAGATTGATAGATTTTTGTTATCAATTGATTATCAATTGCCATTGTGGAAGAGAGTTCCAAACTTCTGCCACCGTTTGTGTATAAAAGTGTTTACTAATTTCAATGTGGACATTGCAGCACTTCAGGAGACACTCCTCCCTGCGAGCGGATCACTAAAGGAGCAAGACTACACCTTCTACTGGCAGGGTAGGGATCCAGAAGAACCAAGACAGCATGGAGTGGGCTTTGCCATCAGAATCTCTTTGCTCAGCATGATTGAGCTACCTACAAATGGCTCGGAACACATACTGTCCATCCGACTGCTCACCGCCTCTGGCCCAGTACACCTACTCAGCATCTATGCTCCAACACTCTGCTCCCCATCTGAAGTTAAAGACCAGCTCTACGAGGAACTCCATAATATCATTAGTAGCATTCCTAATACCGAACATTTGTTCCTGCTGGGGGACTTTAACGCCAGGGTTGGGGCCAACCATGACTCATGGCCCTCCTGCCTCGGGCGCTATGGCATTGGAAGGATGAATGAGAATGGACAGAGACTGCTGAAGTTATGTACCTATCACAACCTCTGCATCACCAACTCATTCTTTCAAACTAAACCCTGTCACCAGGGTTCCTGGAGACACCCAAGATCACGTCATTGACACCAGCTGGATCACATCGTCACAAGGCGAGCCTCCATAAACAGTGTTCAAATCACACGCAGCTTCCACAGTGCGGACTGCGACACCGACCACTCCTTGGTGTGCAACAAAGTTAGACTCAAACCGAAGAAGTTACATCATTCCAAGCAGAAGGGCTGCCTGCGCATCAACACTAACAGAATTTCTTATCCACAAAAGTTTCTCAATTCGCTTGAAAAAGCCCTTCAAACACTCCTGCAGGGGATGCAGAGACCAAGTGGGCCCACATCAGAGACACCATCTATGACTCAGCAATGACCACCTTTTGGCAAATGTGAGAAGCAGAATGCAGACTGGTTTCAATCTGACTTTGAAGAGATGGAACCAGTCATCGCCACCAAGCGTACTGCACTGTTGAACTACAAGAAAGCCCCAAGCGAGTTAACATCCGTAGCACTTAAAGCAGCCAGAATCACCGAGCAAAGAACATCCAGGCGCTGTGCAAATGACTACTGGCAACACCTATGCAGTCGTATTCAGCTGGCCTCCGACACCAGAAACATCAGAGGAATGTATGACGGCATTAAGAGAGCTTTTGGGCCAACCGTCAAGAAGATCGCCGCCCTCAAGTCTAAATCAGGGGAAACGATCACTGACCCAAGCAAGCAAATGGACCGCTGGGTGGAGCACTTCCTAGAACTGTACTCCAGGGAAAATGGTGTCACTGAGACCGCCCTCAATGCAGCCCAGTCTCTGGACGAACAGCCAACAAAATCGGAGCTCAGTGATGCCATCGATTCTCTAGCCAGCGGAAAAGCCCCTGGAAAGGATGGCATTACCCCGAAATAATCAAGTGTGCCAAACCTGCTATACTCTTAGCACTCTATGAACTGCTTTGCCTGTGCTGGGATGATGGAGCGATGCCAATATCATCACCCTCTATAAGAACAAGGGTGATTGCAACAACTACCGTGGAATATCCCTGCTCAGCACAGTGGGGAAAGCCTTCGCTCGAGTCGTTTTAAACAGACTCCAGAAGCTGGCTGAGCGTGTCTATCCTGAGGCACAGTGCAGCTTTCGAGCAGCGAGATCCACTATTGACATGCTGTTCTCCCTTCGCCAGCTGCAGGAGAAATGCCACGAACAACGGATGCCCCTCTACATTGCTTTCATGGATCTCACCAAAGCCTTTGAGCTCGTCAGCAGATGTGGTCTCTTCAGACTACTAGCAAAGATCAAATGTCCACCAAAGCTACTAAGAATCATCACCTTATTCCATGATAATATCAAAGGCACAATTCAGCATAGCGGCGCCTCTTCAGACTCCTTTCCCATCCTGAGTGGTGTGAAACAGGGCTGTGTTCTCGCACCCAAACTGTTTGGGATCTTCTTCTCACTGCTGCTCTCACATGCGTTCAAGTCTTCAGAAGAAGGAATTTTCCTCCACACAAGATCAGATGGCAGGTTGTTCAACCTTGCTCGTCTTAGAGCGAAGACCAAAGTACGGAAAGTCCTCATCAGGGAACTCCTCTTTGCTGACGATGCCGCATTAACATCCCACATGGAAGAGTGTCTGCAGAGACTCATCGACAGGCTCGCGGGTGCCTGCAACGAATTTGGTCTAACTATCAGTTTCGAGAAAATGAACATCATGGGACAGAACATAGAACATAGAACATACAGCACAGAACAGGCCCTTCGGCCCACAATGTTGTGCCGATCCTTTGTCCTCTATCAAGGACAATTTAATCTATACCCCATCATTCTCCTTTATCCATATACCTATCCAAAAGCCTTTTGAAAGTCCCTAAAGTTTCTGACTCAACAACTTCCCCGGGCAAGGCATTCCATGCCTCGACCACTCTCTGGGTAAAGAACCTTCCCCTGACATCCCCCTTATATCTCCCACCCTTCACCTTAAATTTATGACCCCTTGTAACGCTTTGCTCCACCCGGGGAAAAAGTTTCTGACTGTCTACCCTATCTATTCCCCTGATCATCTTATAAACCTCTATCATGTCACCCCTCATCCTTCTCCTTTCTAATGAGAAGAGGCCTAGAATGTTCAGCCTTTCCTCGTAAGACTTATTCTCCATTCCAGGCAACATCCTGGTAAATCTCCTCTGCACCCTCTCCAAGGCTTCCACATCCTTCCTAAAATGAGGCGACCAGAACTGCACACAGTACTCCAAATGAGGCCTTACCAAGGTCCTGTACAGCTGCATCATCACCTCACGGCTCTTAAATTCAATCCCTCTGCTAATGAACGCTAACACCCCATATGCCTTCTTCACAGCCCTATCCACTTGAGTTGCAACTTTCAATGATCTATGCACATAGACCCCAAGGTCTCTCTGCTCCTCCACATGCCCAAGAACCCTACCGTTAACCCAGTATTTTGCATTCATGTTTGTCCTTCCAAAATGGACGACCTCACACTTTTCAGGGTTAAACTCCATCTGCCACTTTTCAGCCCAGCACTGCAACCTATCCAAGTCCCTTTGCAGACGACAATAGCCCTCCTCGGTATCCACAACTCCACCAACCTTTGTATCATCTGCAAATTTACTGACCCACCCTTCGACTTCCTCATCCAAGTCGTTAATAAAAATCACAAACAGGAGAGGACCCAGAACTGATCCCTGCGGCACGCCACTGGTAACTGGGCTCCAGGCTGAGTATTTACCATCTAAGACCACTCTCTGCCTTCTATCAGTTAGCCAATTCTTAATCCAACTGGCCACATTCCCCACTATCCCATGCCTCCTGACTTTCTCCATAAGTCTACCATGGGGGACCTTATCAAATGCCTTACTAAAATCCATGTACACCACATCCACTGGTTTACCCTCATCCACTTGCTTGGTCACCTGCTCAAAGAATTCAATCAGGCTTGTGAGGCAAGACCTACCCCTCACAAAACCGTGCTGACTGTCCCGAATCAAGCAGTGTCTTTCCAGATGCTCAGAAATCCTATCCCTCAGCACCTTTTCCATCAACTTGCCTACCACCGAAGTAAGACTAACTGGCCTGTAATTCCCAGGGTTGTTCCTATTCCCTTTCTTGAACAGGGGCACAACATTTGCCACCCTCCAATCACCTGGTACCACCCCCGTCAGCAGAGAAGATGAAAAGATCATTGCCAGCGGCTCTGCAATTTCATCCCTTGCTTCCCATAACATCCTTGGATATACCCCGTCAGGCCCGGGAGACTTGTCTATCTTCAAGTTATTCAAAAACCCCAACACATCTTCCCTCCTAACGAGCACTTCCTCGAGCTTACCAGTCTGTTTCACACCGTCCTCTTCAGTAATACACCCCTTCTCATTCGTAAATACCGAAGAGAAGTACTCATTCAAAACCTCACTTATCTCTTCCGGCTCAACACACAGTCTCCCGCTATTGTCCTTGACCGGACCTATGGTCCCCCTAGTCATCCTCATATTTCTGACATACGCGTAAAAGGCCTTGGGGTTTTCTTTTATCCTACCCGCCAAGCATTTTTCATGCCCTCTCTTAGCTCTCCTAATCCCTTTCTTCAGATCCTTCCTGGCCATCTTGTATCCCTCCAGAGCTATGCCTGTGCCCTTTTTCCTCAACTTTATATACGCATCCTTCTTCTTCCTAACAAGACTCTCAACCTCTCTTGTCAACCACGGTTCCCTCACATGACCATCCCTTCCCTGTCTGACAGGGACATGCTTATCAATGGCCCCTACTATCTGCTCCTTGAAAAAGTTCCACATTTCGACCGTGCCCTTCCCTGCCAGCATATGCTCCCAACTTATGCTCCTCAGTTCCTGCCTGACAGCATCCTATCTACCCTTCCCCCAATTGTAAACCTTGCCCTGTTGCACATACCTATCCCTCTCCATTACCACAGTGAATGCTACAGAATTGTGATCACTATCTCCAAAGTGCTCGCCCACCAACAGCTCTATCACTTGCCCTGGTTCATTACCTAGTACCAAATCCAATATTGCCTCCCCTCTGGTCGGGCAGTCTACATACTGAGTCAGAAAAGCTTCCTGGACATACTGCACAAACACTACCCCATCCAAACTATTCGATCTAAAGAGTTGCCAATCAATATTTGGGAAGTTGAAATCCCCCATAATTACTACCCTGTGACTTCTGCTCCTTTCCAAAATCTGTTTCCCAATCTGCTCTTCCACCTCCCTGCTGCTATTGGGGGGCCTATAGAAAACTCCCATCAAGGTGACTGCTCCTTTCCTGTTCCTGACCTCAACCCACAGTGCCTCAGTCGGCAGATCCTCCTCGAAAATTCTTTCAGCAGTTGTTACACTATTTCTAACTAACAATGCCACCCCCCCACCTCTTTTACCACCATTCCTAATCTTATGAAAACATCTATAACCAGGTACCTCCAAAAACCATTCCTCCCCCTCACCTATCCACGTTTCAGTGATGGCCACAACATCGTAGTCCCAAGTGCCCATCCACGCCTTCAATTCACTCACCTTATTCCTGATGCTTCTTGCGTTGAAGTATACGCACTTTAACCCTTCTCCGTGCCCATCTGTCCTCTGTGACAGTGCTACCTTCCCCAATACCTCACTACACTCTTTGTCTTTCTGAGTGGACCCACTGGTCCCTGGATTACAAGTCCGGTTCCCATCCCCCTCCCAAACTAGTTTAAACCCTCCCGAACAGTACTAGCAAACCTCCCTCCCAGGATATTGGTGCCCCTCTGGTTCAGATGCAGCCCGTCCTGTTTGAACAGGTCCCATCTTCCCCAGAATGCAGTCCAATTATCCAAGAACTGGAAGCCCTCCCTCCTACACCATTCCTGCAGCCACGTGTTCAGCTGTGCTCTCTCCCTATTCCTAGCCTCACTATCACGTGGCGCCGGCAACAAACCAGAGATAACAACTCTGTCCGTCCGAGCTTTCAGCTTCCAGCCTAACTCCCTAAACTCACTTCTAACATCTGTGCCACCCTTCCTTCCTACGTCGTTGGTGCCAGGACGTCAGAAATGCTCCATTCATCAATTTCGGTGACCACACTCTGGATGTGGTTCAAGAGTTCACCTACCTAGGCTCAACTATCACCAGTAACCTGTCTCTCGATGCAGAAATCAACAAGCTCATGGGAAAGGCGTCTGCTGCTATGTCCAGACTCGTCAAGAGGGTGTGGGAAAATGGCGCACTGACAAGGAACACAAAAGTCCGAGTGTTTCAAGCCTGTGTCCTCAATACCTTGTTCTATGGCAGCGAGGCCTGGACAATGTATGTCAGCCAAGAGCGACATCTCAACTCATTCCATCTTCACTGTCTCCAGAGAATCCTTGGCATCAGGTGGCAGGACCGTATCTCCAACGCAGAAGTCCTCGAGGCAGCCAACATCCCCAGCACGTTTGCCTTACTGAGCCTGCGGCACTTGAGATGGCTTGGCCATGTGAGTCACATGGAAGATGGCAGGATCCTCAAGGATGTATTTTACACCGAGCTCATCACTGATATCAGACCCACCGGCCGTCCATGTCTCCACTTTAAAGACGTCTGCAAACGCGACATGAAGTCTTGCAGCATTGACCACAAGTTGTGGGAGCCGGTTGCCAGCGATCGCCAGAGCTGGCAGACAGCTATAAAGGTAGGGCTGAAAAGAGGCGAGTTGAAGAGACGCAGCAGTTGGCAGGAAAAGAGACAGCAGTGTAAGGAGAGAGCCAACTGTGTAACAGCCCCAACAACCAATTTTATCTGCAGCACCTGCGGAAGAGTCTGTCACTCTAGAATTGGCCTTTATAGCCACTCCAGGCACTGCTCCACAAACCACTGACTACCTCTAGGCGCTTACTCATTGTCTCTTGAGACAAGGAGGCCAAAAAGGAAAAGGAAAAAGGAATTTCACTCCTGGAAGATCTGGATCTAATTTTTAGACGATGCCCCCTAGTCCTAGACTCCACAATCAGTGGAAATAATTCCTATCATTACAATAGTGACTGCACTTCAAAAGTACTTTATTAGTTGTAAAGGGACATCCTGACATGAAAGGTGCTATAGAAATGCAAGTCTTTCTCTTTTTATTCTTACCTGCCCTCTGAAGTGACCTGGCAAGTCATTCAGTTATATCCAAAGCAACCAGGGATGGGGAATAAATGCCAACCTTGCCAACAACACTCACATCTCTGAGAAAGAATATTAAAAAACTTTTAAAACTTACAGAACAACTTAAGTTTCTATTGCACTTTCAACATGAGAAAAATGCTACAAGGCACTTCCTAGTTTAATATCAGACCTGAGCAGATTTTTCTTAAATTCTTGTTGGTTGAGCAAGGATGGGCTGACTGAACTCTCTCAATTCTATCTCTGTCTAATCTTGTGCATGATCAGTTCATCTGTTTTTGAAATAAAAAAAGAAAATGCCAGAAACACTCAGCAGGTCTGGTAGCATCTGTAGGGAGGGAAACAGAGTTAACGTTTCAGGTCGATGACCTTTCATCAGAACAGTCCACTGGGGTCTGTGCTGAAAGATTCCAGCAGACCCATTATAACACCTACACCGGTAGTTACCCTCCTATCCCCACACACCCAGAATATTGGACCCTAGTAAATTTACTGGCTGGAACTACTGATATATTTATTTACAGTTATATAGAGATATAAAGCACATAGATCAATAGATAGTAATAGTATTTTTTTAAATTTGTTCATGGGATGTGGGCATTGCTGGCAAGAGCAGCTTTGATGGTGAGCTGCCTTCTTGAATGTAACTGAAAGGCTTGTTAGCCATTTCAGAGGACAGTTAAGAATCAAACACAATTTTTAATACGTTTATGGGGATGTGGGCATCACTGATCAGGCCAGCATTTATTGCCCATCCCTAATTGCCCATGAGAAGGTGGTGGTGAGCTGCCTTCTCGAACTGCTGCAGTCCATGTGGGGTAGGTACACCCACAGTGCTGTTAGGGAGTTCCAGGATTTTGACCCAGCGACAGTGAAGGAACAGATATAGTTCCAAGTCAGGATGGCGTGTGACTTGGAGGGGAACTTGCAGGTGGTGGTGTTCCCATGCATTTGCTGCCCTTGTCCTTCGAGGTGGTAGAGGTCGCAGGTTTGGAAGGTGCTGTCTAAGGAGCCTTGGTGCATTGCTGCAGTGCATCTTGTAGATGGTACACGCTGCTGCCATTGTGTGTCGGTGGTGGAGCGAGTGAATGTTGAATGTAGAGGATGGGGTGCCAACTAAGAAGGCTGCTTTTTCCTGGATGGTGTCGAGCTTCTTGAGTGTTGTTCGAGCGGCACCCATCCAGGCAAGTGGAGAGTATTCCATCACACTCCTGACTTGTGCCTTGATGGTGTACAGGCTTTGGGGAGTCAGGAGGTGAGTTACTCGTCACAAGATTCCTAGCCTCTGACCTGCTCTTGTAGCCACAGTATTTATATGGCTACTCCAGGTCAGTTTCTGGACAATGGTAACCCCTAGAATGTTGATAGTGGAAGATTCAGCAATCGTAATGCCATTGAATGTCAAGGGGAGATGGTTAGATTCTCTCTTGTTTGAGATGGTCATTGCCTGGCACTTGTGTGGCGCGAATGTTACTTGCCGCATATCAGCCCAAGCAAGGATATTGTCCAGGTCTTGCTACATTTTTACATGGATTGCTTCAGTATCTGAGGAGTCGCGAATGGTGCTGAACACATTGCTGTGCGTCTGGAGTCACATATAGGCCAGACTGAGTAAGGATTGCCTTCCTTAAAGGACATTAGTGAACCAGATGGGTTTTTATGACAATCCAGTAGTTTCATGGACACCATACTAGCTTTTTAACTCCAAATTTTAGTTAATTCATTGAACTTAAATTCCCCAACTGCTGTGCTGGGATTTGAACTCACGTTTCTGGGTAATTAGTCCCGGACTCTGGATTACTAGTCCAGTAATATAAGCCCATTGACCCCATATGATATAAAACAAGAAAACTCAAACCCTTCAAAACAGAAAGTGCTGGAAATACTCAGCAGGTCAGGCAGCATCTGTGGAGAGAGAAGCAGAGTTAACGTTTCAGGTCAGTGACCTTTCATCCGTTCAGCTTCATTTCCTGCCGGCAGCCAGCAAATAGGCAGCCTCATCTGCACTGAGTGCTGTTGGAGAGCATAGAGTGTGAAGAAGGGAGCTTGGTAAGTGAGGGAGGTCGGTAAGCAGGGGAACAATAAATTAAGAGAGAAAATAAATTTGTCTGCACTGAGAGCTACTTTGAATGCACAGAGTGTAACGTGGGAGTTGGTGTATGAGGGAATTTAGTGAGGGAGGGGCTCCGTTCTTTCTTTTTCTTTTTCTACCTTTTTCCAGCCTCCAGTAGCTGCCTTTCTCTTCAGTACAGGAGAAAAAGCTGATTGGTGAGTAACTGGTACATTATTCTACTTCTAATTGTAATTAATAATTTTTAAAGTTACAGTATGGCAGGTCAGCTCAGCCATGTGGAATGTACATCCTGTGGTATGCGGGAAGTCATGGACGCACTACATGTCCTGGACGAACACATCTGCAGGAAGTGTCACCAGCGCAGAAGCGTGAGCTCCGGATTTCAGAACTCGAGTGGCGGCTGGAGTCACTGTTGTGCATCCGTGAGGCGGAGAACTACGTGGATAGCATGTTTAGGGAGGTGGTCACACCACAGGTTAGGAGCATACAGGCAGAGAGGGAATGGGTGACCACCAGACAGTCTAGGAGAACCAGGCAGGTAGTGCAGGAGTCCCCTGAGTCTATCTTGCTTGCTGATTGGTTTTCCATTTTGGATACTGGTGAGGGCAATGGTTCCTCAGGGAAGTGCAGCCAGAGCAAAGTCCGTGGCACCACTGATGGCTCAGCTGCACACGAGGGGAGGAAGAAGAGTGGAAGAGCAATAGTGATCGGGGATTTGATAGTCAGGGGAGCAGACAGGTGTTTTTGAGGCATGTTGCCTCCCTGGTGCTAGGGTCAAGGGTGTCACAGAGTGGCTGCAGGACATCCTTCTGGGGGAGGGTAAACAGCCAGAGGTCGTGATCCACAATGGTACCAATAACATAGGTAGGAAAAGGGATGAGGTCCTGAAAGCAGATTTTAGGGAGTTAGGAAGGAAATTAAAAAGCAGGACCTCAAGAGCAGTAATCTCAGGAATACTCCCAGTGCCACGTGCTAGCGAGCACAGGAATAGGAGGATTGATTGAACACGTGGCTGGAGGATTGGTGTTGAAGGGAGGGCATCAGATTTCTGAGGCATTGGGACCGGTTCTGAGGCAGGTGGACAGGCTGCACCTTAACAGGACTGGAGCTAACATCTTCACAGGGAGCTTTGTTAGTGCTGTCGGGGAGGGTTTAAACTAGCTTGTCGGGGGATGGGAATCTGAGGGGTAGCTCAAATTGGATAGAAGTAAAGCTGGTAACAGGAGGTAGAAAAGTAGCAAGTGACATTAGAAGGCAGGCGAAACAAAGGCGAGCATCAACTAGGCTTAGAATGCAGAATAATGTCAAAAAGACAAGGTTAAGGGCACTCGACCTGAATGCACACAGCATTCGCAACAAGGTAGATGATTTAAAGGCAAAAATAGAGGTAAATGGGTATGATCTCATTGCCATTACAGAAATGTGGCTGCAGGGTGACCAAGATTGGGAACTGAATATTCAAGGATGTTCGACATTTAGGAAGGACAGGAAAAAAGGAAAAGGAGGTGGTGTTGCGCAGATAATAAGGGATGGGATCAGTATATTTGTAAGGGAGGATCTCAGATCGGAAGAACAAAATGTGGAATCTGTTTGGGTGGAGCTAAGAAACAGCAAGGGGCAGTAAACATTGGTAGAAATTGTTTATAGGCCACCAAACAGTAGTGGTAGTGTAGGGCGTAGTATTAATCAGGAAATTAGAGAAGCATGTAGCATGGGTAATACAGTAATTATGGGTGACTTCAATCTGCACATTGACTGACTAAACCTAATGAGTACTAATACTATGGAGGACGAGTTTCTGGAGTGTGTTAGGGATGGTTTTTTGGAGCAGTACGTTGAGGAACCAACTAGAGAACAGGATATTTTTGATCTAGTATTATGTAATGAGAAAGGGCTAATTAATAATCTTGTTGTAAAAGAATCTTTAGGGATGAGTGACCATAATATGATAGAATTTTACATTAAGTTTAAAAGTGAGGTAGTTCAATCTGAAGCCAGGGTGTTAAATTTGAACAAAGGAAATTTTAAAAAGGTATAAGAGGCAAAATGGCTGAGGTGGATTGGGAAAATACATTAAAAGATATGACAGTGCAAAGACAATGGATAATCTTCAAAGAATTATTGCATAGTTTACAGCAACTATACATTCCTTCAAGGCACAAAAACCCCAAAATTAAAGGCAGTCAACCGTGGATAACAAAGGAAGTTAAATATTGTATAAGATTAAAAGAAAAGGCCTATAAAGTTGCCAGAAATAGTAGTAAACCTGAGGATTGGGAGAATTTTAGAATACAGCAAAGGAAGACCAAGAAACTGATAAACAATGGAAGAATAGAATATGAATGTAAGCTAGCAAAAAAACATAAAAATGGATTGTAAAAGATTCTATAGGTACATAAAAAGAAAACATTTGGCTGAGACAAATTACAGGCAGAGTCAGGAGAATTTATAATGGGGAATAGAGAAATGGCAGAGAAGCTAAATGATTACTTTGTGTCTGTCTTCACTGAGGAAGATACAAGAAATCTCCCAGAATCTCCCAGACACTCCGTGTCTGCGTGGGTTTTCTCCGGGTGCTCCGGTTTCCTCCCACAAGCCAAAAGACTTGCAGGTTGGTAGGTAAATTGGCCATTATAAATTGCACCTAGTATAGGTAGGTGGTAGGGAAATATAGGGACAGGTGGGGATGTGGTAGGAATATGGAATTAGTGTAGGATTAGTATAAATGGGTGGTTGATGGTCGGCACAGACTCGATGGGCTGAAGGGCCTGTTTCAGTGCTGTATCTCTAACTAACTAACTAACTAACTAATTGAATAACTAAGAACCATTACAACCATAATGGACCAAATGGCCTCTTGTGTTGTACCACTCCATACTTCTTTGACTCTCGGGGAGTCAGCAGCTCCTGCCTCGGTTTCAATGCTGAGTTTCCTGACCCTTTTGAAACCCATGCAGCAACAGTGATTTTCAAATTGGCCTCCCAATTGCACTGTGGGAATCCAACTTAATGAAGAGTCCTGTTTCTCCACGACAGGACACTCTGACTCTCTGATATACACTGCCATTGGTCGGTTCATGGTGAATGAGTTGGGGCCATGTTCCATGCATTTCACCCACTGACCCTCTCATGTCCATCATGGGCAAGTTAATACCAAGGCCTTTATTTCAGTGAGTGAGCAGACCATCTGTGAAACAGGTTCCCCAGGAAGATTATGGAAATAGTATCAATTCATTCAAATGCAAAATAGATAGATTTCTTTCTGAAAATAACATTGTAAGATACAGTGTGTTAGTAATTTTAGCCATGATGTGTGGTGAGCATACCCTGCTTAAGAGGAGCATTTGCTGTTGGTTCCCATAGCTCTCCACCACTGGGGGTTTTCCTCCTCTCATGTCTGGGTATATTGTAGACTACTTGATGGAAATTGATTGCTGCAGTTAATCAACAAGTCGATTATTATTGTATCACGTGACTACCAGGACGGTAGAAGGTGAACTAGATAGACCTTGGTCTGTTTTTGTCCAGAAATTCCTAAGTTCCAATGAACTCTAGCTGAGATTAGCTAACTCAGCGAGTGGCTACTGCCTAGAAATGATTAAACCGACAGCCATTCCTCAGATTGCATATCTTGACTCCCTGATTGTGTATGGGGGTTAAAAGTGATGCCTGCTGCAGCTACATCCAAAGATATTCTAACATTGACACCAGGGTACCTGAAGAATGATGAAGACCTACAACCTTCAAGTGTCACTCTCTCTTTTCTCCCTTACAGGCATACCATCAATAGAATGGGGCCTCTGTTTTCTGTCACCCCTGGTAGCCACATATAGTTGGCTCCTGGACGGTGTGAATGGTGCATTTAAGGTACTGACTAATAATCCAAAGTCTGGGACTAGTAATCCAGAGAATGTGAGTTGAAATCCCATCATGGTAATTTGAGAATTTGAATTAAGTTTTTTTTTTAATCCTGGAAATAGGAATCAGGAATCAGTAAAAAATGACCAAGCTGTTGAATCATCTTAAAACCCCAACTGGTTCACTCATGTGCCTTTAGGGAAAGAAACCTGCCATCTTTACGTAGTCTGGGCCTATATGTGACTCCAATCCCACAATAATATGGTTGACTCTTCACTGCCCTCTGAAGTGGCCTAGAATGTTGTTTGCAGGGCAACTAGAGATGGACAATAAATGCTGGCCTTGCCAGCAACACCCACAGCCTGAGAATGATTTTTTTTAAATTAGCAAGATATAGAACAACTATATTTATAACTGGACCAGCTACATAATTATTGCAGCTACAAGATGCACTGCTACAACTCACCAACCCTCTTCGACAGCACCTTCCAAACCCATGGCCCCTACCACCTAGAAAGACAAGGGCCGCAGGCACATGGGAACACCACCAACCTGCAAGTTCCCCTCCAAGCCACATGTCATCCTGACTTATAAATATATCGCCGTTCCTTCACTGTCGCTGGGTCAAGATCCTGGAACTCCCTCCCTAACAGCATTGTGGGTGTACCCACACCATATGGACTGCAGAGGGTCAAGAAGGCAGCTCACCACCACCTTTTCAGGGAAACCTAGGCAAGGTCAATGGCTTGGCTGGTGGTGAGAAGGATCCTCCCCGTCAGATCCTTCATGAACAGCTGGAATCTCAGTGCCACTGCATGCTATTCTCGAGGCAGCTGAAGTGGGGAGAAGACAGTTGCCCACCTCCTTCTGGTATGTGCCTTTGCAGAGAAGGTCTGGAAAGCAATGTAGTGGTTTTTGTTGAGGTCCATCCTGAGCAGCTCCATAACGCTGGACTCTATGCTCTACGAACTGTTCCCAGGGAGGCACACCAAGATAAACATCATCTGCTGCTGGAAGAAGCGGGTTTGATGGGATGAATGGCCCTTTCTGAATCCTCATTTTCTGTTACTTGTTTGTAAAAATTCCATTTCTGTGCTTTCCAGCCCAGGATTTTCTCTCCTTTAGAAGTGGAATTTTTACCCCTTTGCTTTTTGGCCATTCATTGTGTTGTTTTTATTTGCTTTTGAACTTTCACAATACAAACAGCACAGTTTTTCAACAGCATAAACTATTCCAGGGACTGGTCGTCCATTCAACCCGACTGGACCATGATCTATTAGAAATTGGAGTTATAAGGAATGGTACAGCAGACAAGTTAAGAAGCAATGTCTGGGGAATAAAATTCTTAGGTTTTAAAACATCTGTTTCTTGTTGATGGAAGGGATTTTAGCAAGGCATTTACAGCTTTTGACAAGATCCCACATGGCAGAAAAGTAAAAGCCCATGGAATCAAAGGGAAAGTGACAGGTTGGAGCCAAAATTGGCTCAATGGCAGGAAGCAAAGTGTAATGATTGGCTGTTTTTGTGACTGGAAGGCTGTTTCCAGTGGGGTTATGTAGGGCTCAGTACTGGGAATACACAATAATTGGAGGCTGCTGAGAAGTGTAGAGGAACAGATGGACCTTTGAGTACATGTCGACAGATCCCTGGAGGTAGCAGGTTACGCCGATAAAGTAGTTAAAAAGGCATACAGGATGCTTTCTTTTATTAACCAAGGCATAGAAGATAAGAGCAGGGATGGATTGTTGGAACTGTATAACTCACTAGTTAGGCCACAACTAGAGTACTGAGTACAGTTCAGATCACCACATTACAGGAAGGATATGACTGCACAGAAGAGGGTAAGGAGGAGATTTACGAGGATGTTGCCAGAATTGGAGAATTTTAGCTACGATTGGATAGGCTTGGATTGTTTTCTATGGAACAGAGGAGGCTGACCAGAGATTTAATTCAGGTGTATATAAAATTACGAGGGGCATAGATAGAGTGGATAGGAAGGACCTATTTCCCTCAGCAGAGGTCAATAACCAGGAGAATAGATTTAAAATAATTGGTAGAAGGATTAGAGGGGAGTTGAGGAGAAATGTTTGCACCCAGAGGGTGGTGGGGGTCTGGAACTCACTGCCTGAAAGGGTGGGAGAGGCAGAAACCCTCATTACATTTAAAAATTACTTAGATATGCACTTAAAGTACTGTAGCCTACAGGGTTACAGACCAAGAGCTGGAAAGGATTAGACTGGATCGCTCTTTTTTGACCAGCACATGCATAATGGGCTAAATGGCCTCCTTCTGTGTGGTAAAACAAAATACTGCAGATGCTGGAAATCAGAAATAAAAGCAGAAAATGCTGGAAATACTCAGTAGGTCAGGCAACATCTGTGGAAAGAGAAACAGAGTTGAAAAGCTCGATTTTAACTCTGTGTAAGTGAATAGGTTTTGAGTGAGTTAAAATCTCACCCTATGTCTACATTCATTGAGTGGAGGTCCTCCCTATTGAGGAAGTTGTCTATAGGAGCTTGCAAAGTACCACAGATGTGATTCTCTGCATTTTGGATCTTGCAAAAAAGCTCCAACCCTGTAAAATTGACTGGCCCTATATCACTGCTGTCTTACTGTGATGCTAATGCTGATGAATTCTCTCAAAATTTGTTTGCCCTAATCGGTCTTGTGTTACACAAGCTCAAACTAACCTTTTCAGGTCCTGAGCTGCCTAGCCCCCCACCCCACCCCACCACACCCCCCCCACAAACCTCCCACCACCACCACCCCCCCTTCCCCCCCCACCCCCCCCTACCACCACCCCCCCACCCCCCTTCCCCCCTACCACCACCACCACCACCCCCCCTTCCCCCCCTACCCCCACCACCACCACCCCCCCCTACCCCCACCACCCCCCCTTCCCCCCTACCACCACCACCACCCCCCCTTCCCCCCCTTCCCCCCTTCCCCCCTACCCCCCCCTACCACCACCACCCCCCTTCCCCCCTACCACCACCACCACCCCCCCCTTCCCCCCTACCACCACCACCACCCCCCCCTTCCCCCCTACCACCACCACCACCCCCCCCTTCCCCCCTACCCCCCTACCACCACCACCACCCCCCCTTCCCCCCTACCCCCCTACCACCACCACCCCCCCCTTCCCCCCTACCCCCCTACCACCACCACCCCCCCCCTTCCCCCCTACCCCCCTACCACCACCACCACCCCCCTTCCCCCCTACCCCCCTACCCCCCTACCACCACCACCACCCCCCCTTCCCCCCTACCACCACCACCACCCCCCCTTCCCCCCTACCACCACCACCACCCCCCCCTTCCCCCCTAACCCCTACCACCACCCCCCCTTCCCCCCTACCCCCCTACCACCACCACCACCCCCCTTTCCCCCCTACCCCCCTACCACCACCCCCCCCTCCCCCCTACCCCCTACCACCACCCCCCTTCCCCCCTACCCCCCTACCACCACCCCCCCTTCCCCCCTCCCCCCACCACCACCCCCCTTCCCCCTTCCCCCCTACCCCCACCACCACCCCCCCTACCCCCCTACCACCACCACCACCCCCCCCTACCCCCCTACCACCACCCCCCCCACCCCCCTACCACCACCCCCCCCTACCCCCTACCACCACCACCACCCCCCCTTCCCCCCTACCCCCACCACCACCAC
Source organism: Heterodontus francisci (assembly GCF_036365525.1). Classification (NCBI taxonomy): domain Eukaryota; kingdom Metazoa; phylum Chordata; class Chondrichthyes; order Heterodontiformes; family Heterodontidae; genus Heterodontus; species Heterodontus francisci. The sequence continues at coordinate 3,855,797 of NC_090406.1, forward strand.
CACCCCCCCCTTCCCCCCTACCCCCACCACCACCCCCCCTACCCCCCTACCCCCACCACCACCCCCCCTTCCCCCTACCCCCCTACCCCCCTACCACCACCACCACCCCCCCCTTCCCCCCTACCCCCCTTCCCCCCTTCCCCCCTACCACCACCACCACCACCCCCCCCTTCCCCCCCTACCACCACCACCACCACCCCCCCCTTCCCCCCCTACCCCCACCACCACCACCCCCCCCTTCCCCCCCTACCCCCACCACCACCACCCCCCCCTTCCCCCCCTACCCCCACCACCCCCCCTTCCCCCCCTACCCCCACCACCCCCCCTTCCCCCCTACCACCACCACCACCCCCCCCTTCCCCCCTACCCCCCCCTACCACCACCACCCCCCTTCCCCCCTACCCCCCTAGCCGCATGGAAGATGGCAGGATCCCCAAAGACACATTGTACAGCGAGCTCGTCACTGGTATCAGACCCACCGGCCGTCCATGTCTCCGTTATAAAGACGTCTGCAAACGCGACATGAAATCGTGTGACATTGATCACAAGTCGTGGGAGTCAGTTGCCAGCATTCGCCAGAGCTGGCGGGCAGCCATAAAGACAGGGCTAAATTGTGGCGAGTCGAAGAGACTTAGTAGTTGGCAGGAAAAAAGACAGAGGCGCAAGGGGAGAGCCAACTGTGCAACAGCCCCAACAAACAAATTTCTCTGCAGCACCTGTGGAAGAGCCTGTCACTCCAGAATTGGCCTTTATAGCCACTCCAGGCGCTGCTTCACAAACCACTGACCACCTCCAGGCGCGTATCCATTGTCTCTCGAGATAAGGAGGCCCAAAAGAAGAAGAACATTACAAACACACACCATCTAACCCAACCACCACAGTTTCAGTCTGTATCTATTTATAGGAACACAAATGAGTCCCCAGTTAATGCCCACCACCTGCCTACAATTAAATACAATTAACACAGTATTCCTTTAGTATTGCCTCTCTGACAGTGCAGAGGGGAGAGTGCTACCACTGAGACAAGGCTAACAGAAACTGAATATAGATATAACAAGAAAATCTGAAATAAAAACAGGAAATGTTGGAAACACATAACAGATAATGGTTTGAGTATAGGGCCTTTACATAAAGAGAATGGAATGGAAGTTTACAGCTAAAACTAGAATGTGGAAAGTTCAGTGAGTGCAGCCTCCAGGGATGTTACGTATGAGAGCTTAACCTTTTCAACTGGCTTTGGAGAGATAACCCTTTTGCTCATATGCCCATAATACTTAGCTGTCTTTACTTGTTTCCAATACCCGAGTATACGACAAAGCATCTCTGATGTTGCAGTGAGAAAAAATAGAGAGGGGGCTAACTATTAAAAGTGTTGTGTATTGGCGAGTGTGCCCAAATATCAGACCAGTGTGATGTCAACTGAAATTGAACATTGAAAGTAGAGGGAGAGTATTTGTATAGGCCTGAGCTCCACTCAATTCCATATCTGAACCCTGTCAGGTGGGGAGGAGCCAAGTAGAGACTGCAATGTCTCACTGCAGTTAGGATGGGGCTTGGGGGGGGGGGGGTGCAACGGGCAGCGGAGCAGTAGGAAAAAGACAAGTACACTACAGGCATTCAGGCTGTCTCTATTAGTAATCTGGGATGAGCCAAAGTTACTGAAAAATGTGGGATGGTGTACCAAAGTAATAATCACATCAAAATATAATAGGCCGAAATTTGCTGTACTAATAATGGCATGGCTGTCAACACTCACCGTTAATATTGGGTAAAACTGACAGCAACCTCTGGCGTCCAGACATGCGCATTTAAACGTCTGGAAGCAGCTTTCAGTGATGCCATGCTCCTCCAATGAAAACTGCACAGAAATCAATGGCATGGAGTGAACTTGAGCTAATTACCCACTCTTCTTGCTCTAAAGACAGATGAAAAAGTTACTGCTTCAGGGATAACTGAGCTTTCAAAGGCATAATAAGTTATCATTGCTGCTGAATAACCACCCTGGTCCTGAGAGTCTCATTCCCTCAGAAGCAAATTCCGGTTGCAGATTTTTAAATAAAATATATACTTTTTAAAGTTTTCTCTTTAATGTTTCTCCCTTAATCACATGTTTATGTCATATTATTTTTCTTCCTGTACAATGATTTAAATGTAGTTTATATTTTCCGTTTTTAAAATTTCCGGCTTTGCAGTCTGTGTGTCTCAGTGAGGACTCCTCAATGCGATTGGATGAGCAGCATCCTGCTGCTATTCCTGCTCACAGACACCACTGATCCCTTGTAAATGGCACAGAACTCAACAGATGGCGGATGATAGAAATCTCCGCTGACAAGCCCGCTCAAAGTCTATGGGAAACAGTAAGTGAGGTGAGTGGTGAGCACTGTTCCTTCGCTGCTCACAGCAAAATCCAAGTCAAAGCATTTGCACCTGATTCTCTGGAGGTACATTTAGAGGAAGAAGGTGTATAAGTATTATGTGTGATACAGTGCATGTGCTTATAGAAGATGTGTGAGGTGGAATTCCCTTCCTAAACCTCTCCACCACTCTTTTGTCCTTTAAGACTTTCCTTACAACCTACCTCTTTCACCAGACTTTTGATCACCTATCCTAATATCTCCTATGTGGCTAGATGTCAATTTTTGTTTGATAAAACTCTTATAAAAGCCTTGGGTATTGCGAACATATGAATTAGGAGTAGAAATCCGCCATTTAATAAGATCATGGCTGATCTGATTGTGGCCTCAACTCCACTTTCTCACCTACCCCCGATACCCTTTGACTCTCTTGTTAATCAAGAATTTATTTATTTAGAGGACGTGGACTAGCAAGCCCCCCAGTTGTATCAAAGTGCAGAAGAAGGCCCATCATCACATCCTCAGGCCATCTAGGGATGGGCAATAAATGCCAGCCTTGCCAGCGACCTCACATCCTGAGAATAAATATATTTTAAAAATTATTTCAATGCATTGGGACTTTGTATATGAATATTCACACAGGAAGGAACATAGGAACAGGAGGAGGACATTTAGCCCCTCAAATCCATTCTGCCATTCACCTAGATCTGTATCTTACCTCCAATTACCCACCTTGATTCCATATCCCTGAATATCCTTACTCAACAAATATCTAGCAAGCTTCAGTTTTGAAATTTTCAATTAACCAACAGCATTTTGGGGAAGAGAGGTCCAGATTTCTACAGCATATTTCAAGATCCAAGTGTATTGAGAGGAGAAAGTGAGTATGTATATGGAGTGTAATATGTTAAGCGACAAAAGCCAATGTCATTTAAATATTTTGAAGGTTATCAAATGGACTTTCTAGAGTGGATGCAAAACATTTGTCCTAACTCCTGACTTCTGCAGGCCCTAGTCAAATGACGTAAGTAAAAGAGAGGAGCGCATAAAGTAAATATTCTGATGGATATCTGTTGTAACTCTTCAAACAATTGGCCACCTCTGAATTGCTGAAGTATGATTGTTTTAACAATTATTGGGCAATGCCTCCACTCTTTCCAACCTGCCTGTTTATTAACAACACTCGCGAATCTTCCATGGCACTGCTTGTGGTAGGTGAGAGGCGCTGGACGGGAACATTATACCATGCTGGGGTTGAGCTTTCTCCTCATCCTCTAATGTAAGTCAGGCAATGTGCTTTACTCAAATGCCCAACTTGGTTGAACTCAGCTGCTTTTCCAGGTTGAATTGTTCTAAATATTGTGGATGAGCTTGAAGCTGAATTATCCCCAGGGAAACATGCGCTGAAACCTTGCCAAGCCTCCCTTAGGACATGTGTCCTCTTTAGATAAAGAAAGGCAATGCCCTGGAAAGCGCTCCAGCAATTTCTCTGCATTATTAAACTAACCTGTATGTTAGGTTAGCTTGTATAAGGCAGTCAGCGCAGCAATACAAACAATTTTCTTCACAAAAACCCACAGGTCTGGGGTTCAAATCCCATCATAGCCAAGTTATGAAGCTGAGTTCAACAATTCTCATAATTTGAGGGCTAGCACCAGTAAACAACCATGAAAGCTGCTAGAACTGTCTACCTGAACTTGGTCTGGTCCACGTGACTCCAATCCAACACAATGTGTTGATGCCTGCAGGGTAATTAAGGATGGGTGATAAATACTGTGTCACAAATGCCAACCACACCTGAAAACAAATAAAATTGAGATCGAACATTTTAATATTTGATTTAAGGCACTGAATTAGAATCATACAGCACAAAAAAGGCCATTTTTGAAGGAGCTGTGCAATTAGTCCCTGCCCTTTCCCTATAATGCTGCAAGTTTTCCCCCTTCAAATATATATCTAATTTCCTTTTGAAAATTAGTATTGAATCTGCTTCCACCACCCCTTCAGGTAGTGCATACCAGATCATCATAACTCACTGCATTAAAAGATTCTCCTTATTTTGACTCTGTTTTTTTGCCAAATGCGTTAATCTGTGTCCTCTGCTTATCAACCCTCGGCCAGTGGAAACAGTTTCTACCTATCTACCCTACCAAGAACCTTCACAATTTTGAACACATCTATTAAATCTCCTCTTAACCTTCTTTTTCTAAGGAGAATATTCCCAGCTTCTCCAGTCTCTCCACATAACTGAAGTCCTTCATCCCTGGGATCATTCCAGTAAATCTCCTCTGCACCCTCTCCAAGGCCTTGACATCCTTCCTAAAGTGTGGTGCCCAGAATTGAAAACAATACTCCAGCTGCAGCCTAACCAGTGATTTATAAAGGTTTAACATAACTTCCTTATTAGTATCTTACAGCATGGTAGCTAATAAACAACTTGTATCTAGTGTCTTTAACATAATAAATTGTCCCAAAGCACTTCATGGGGCATTATAAAACAAAATAAGACACGAAGGCACATAAGATATTCGAGCAGATGACCAAAAGCTTGGTCATAGTGGTAGGTTTTAAGGAGAGTCTTAAAGGAAGAAAGTGAAGTAGAGAGGCTGAGAGGTTTAGGGAGAGAATTCCAGACCGTAGGGCCCAGGCAGCTGAAGGCACAGCCACCACTGGTGGAACAATTAAAAATTCTGGGATGCTGAAGAGACCAGAATCAGAGGAGCGCAGATATCTCAGGGGGTTGTGGGCTTGGAGGAGATTAAAGAGATAGGGAAGGGCGAGGCCATGGAGGGATTTGAAAACAGGGATGAATATTTTAAAATCAGGGCATTACTTAACTGGGAGCCAGTGTAGGCCAGCGAACACGGGGGTGATGAGTGAACAGGATTTGGTGCGAGTTAGGACGCGGGCATCAGAGTTTTGGATGACCTTAAGTTTTTGGAGGGTAGAATGTGGGAGACCACTCAGGATGCATTAGAATAGTAAATTATAGAGGTAACAAAGACATGAATCAGGGTTTCAGTAGCTGATAGGCTGAGGCAGGGATGGAGTGGTGCAATGTTACAGAGGTGGAAATAGGTGGTCTTAGTGATGGTGCGGATATGTGGTTGGAATCTCATCTCGGGGTCAAAGATGACACCAAGGCTGCAAACAATCTGGTTCAGCCTCAGATAATTGCCAGGGAAAGGGATGGAGTCAGTGGCTTGAGAGCAGAGTTTGTGGCAGGGACTAAAGACAATGGCTTTGTCCCTCCCAATATATAACTGGAGAAAATTTCTGCTCATCCAGTACCTAATTTCAGACAAGTAGTCTGACAATTTAGAGATAGTGGAGGAGTTGAGAGATGTGGTGGTGAGGTAAAGCTGGATGTTGTCAGCATATATGTGGAAACTGATAGTGTTTTCGGATAATGTCACTGAGGGGCAGCTTCTAGATGAGAAACAGGAGAGGGCCAATGACAGATCCTTGGGGGACACCAGAGATAACGGTGCAGGAGTGGGAAGAGACGTCATTGCAGATGATTCTCTGGGTATGATTAAAAAGATAAGAATGGATAAAGGTGAATGCAGTCCCATCCAGCTGGACGACAATGGATTGGCTTTGGAGGAGGATGGTGTGGTCAACACTATCAAAGGATGAAGACAGATCAAGAAGGACGAGGAGGGAAAGTTTATCTTTGTCAGTCACAGGATGTCGTTTATGTCTTTGATAGCCATTTCAGTACTGTGGCGGGACAGAAACCTGATTGGAGGGATTCAAATATGGAGTTCTGAGAACGATGGGTATGAATTTGAGAGGTGACAACATGTTCAAGGACATTGGAGAGAAAAGGGAGGTTTGAGATAGGGTGGTAGTGTGCAAGATGGAGGCGTCAAGGGTTAAAGCACTCTTCTTGGGGACCACGGGCAAACCGTAGAGCTGTGGTTTAAACATCAGCCATTCATCCCTGGGACATTAGTTTGAATCCAGCCCAGGCTAATGGGACAAGACTCTCTCCTTGGCGCTAAGAGATCCATGTGAAATAATTTTCAGCAATTTCAACATTATTCCCAGTGAGAAGACTGTAATACGAGTGCAGTGGCATTCTGAGTTTGAGACTAAAGTACAGAGAGCAACCTGTAACTGCTACAACCTTACAAAGAAATGCCCCAGGCTCACAATGAGTGTCTGTGATGGAAAATTCCACAATCTCCAGCATGCCAATTGGGCTGGCCAGAGATAGCACAGCAAGTGCTAGAAATAAATACATAGACAACCCCAGAAAATGGGGGTGAGCTTCAGGCAATGAATGATACAGTGCCAATGTGAGATGCCTTGGTCTCCAAGTCACTTATATTTCTGCCAACTTACAAGCAGACATTAATACAAAACCTAAATACTACAGATGCTGGAAATCTGAAATAAAAACAGAAAATGCTGGAAATACTCAGCAGGTCAGGCAGCATCTGTGGAGAGAAAAACAGAGTTAACGTTTCAGGTCAATGATGAAAAAGGTCAGGAACCTTTTAGCTGAGCCCATTTGACCCAGAAGGACTGCATGCTCTGGAACATTTTCAGCTGCCTGTGAGAACACTTCCATTGAAGACGCAACCTCAAATGGATCCAATCTGACCACCAATGAATGATCCAGAGGTCTCACTAGCCCCCTTCAAAAATCTTGCTTCTCTTCACTGTCCCTTCCCTCTTTTCCAATCTCACCATTAAAGAATGGAAACTCACATGTCTAGCATCATGTGTCAATATTTACAGTGTCTTCCAAAAGTTACAAAGTGAACATTTACAAGTGACGCAAAACCTGGTGAACCACTCAGTGCTCTGCCTGGCGCAGTGGCCTCCGCTGTCAGTCACTCCTATGCGGTGGTCCGCTTGTGGCCTTGGATGAGGTGAAGGCAGCCTTTTCACTTGTCTCTGCTTGCAGCTGAGATGCATGTGGTGGTTGTCCTCATAGTGGAAGTGCCAGTGGGGGCAACTCCAGAGGCTGCTGCACCAGTGTCAATGCAGGGGCAGCCACAGTCAGAGGGGCCAAGGAGACCGATGATGATGATGGTGCCCTTTGAGGGGTGGCACCCTCATCCTCTTTGGTGACTGCCTCAGCCCTTGACTGGTGCTCCAGATGGCTGCAGTGGAGCACCAGTTGGGACGTAACTGGCATCAACTCCAAACATTTTTGCACCATTAGCACCACTGACCGGTCAATGCTACATTCTGTACATGTCAGTACACTGCGCCTGTACACTGGAGCCGGAGGACGTAAGTAGGTTTTAAATGATTACTTTTCATTTGTGTTCACTATGGAGAAGGACGATGTAGGTGTCGAGATCAGGGAAGGGGATTGTGATATACTTGAACAAATTAGCATTGAAAGGGAGGAGGTGTTAGCGGTTTTAGCAGGCTTAAAATTGGATAAATCCCCAGGCCCAGATGAGATGTATCCCAGGATACTATGTGAGGCAAGGGAGGAAATTGCAGGGGCTCTGACACAAATTTTCACATCCTCTCTGACCACAGGAGAGGTACCAGAGGACTGCAGGACAGTGAATGTGGTACCATTATTGGAGAAGGGTAGTAGGGATAAACCAGGTAATTACAGGCCAGTGAGTCTAACATCAGTGGTAGGAAAACTATTGGAAAAAGTTCTGAGGGACAGGATTTATCTCCACTTGGAGAGGCAGGGATTAATCAAGGATAGTCAGCTTGGCTTTGTCAGGGGGAGATCATGTCTAACAAATTTGATTGACTTTTTCGAGGAGGTGACCAGGTGTGTAGATGAGGGTAAAGCAGTTGATGTAGTCCACATGGACTTCAGTAAGGCATTTGATAAGGTCCCGTATGGGAGATTGGTCAAGAAGGTTAGAGTCCAAGGGATCCAGGGCAATTTGGCAAATTGGATCCAAAATTGGCTTAGTGGCAGGAGGCAGAGGGGCATGGTTGAGAGTTGTTTTTGCGAGTGGAAGCCTGTGACCAGTGGTGTACCACAGGGATCGGTGCTGGGACCCTTGCTGTTTGTAGTGTACATTAATGATTTAGACGTGAAGATAGAAGGTATGATAAGTAAGTTTACAGATGAGATGATAATTGGTGGTGTCGTAAACAGTGAGGAGGAAAGCCTTAGATTACAGGACGATATAGGTGGGCTGGTAAGATGGGCAGAGCAGTGGCAAATGGAGTTTAATCCCGAGAAGTGTGAGGTGATGCATTTTGGGAAGACTAACAAGGTAAGAGAATATACAATGGATGGTAGGACCCTAGGAAGTGCAGAGGGTCAAAGGGACCTTGGCGTACTTGTCCATTGATCACTGAAGGCAGCAGCACAGGTAGATAAAGTGGTCAGGAAGGCATATGGGATACTTGCCTTTATTAGCCGAGGCATAGAATATAAGAGCAGGGAGGTTATGATGGAGCTGTATAAAACATTAGTTAGGCCACAGCTGGAGTACTGTGTACAGTTCTGGTCGCCACACTATAGGCAGGTTGTGATTGCATTGGAGAGGGTGCAGAGGAGATGCACCAGGATGTTGCCTGGGCTGGAGCATTTCAGCTATGAAGAGAGACTGGATAGGCTAGGGGTTGTTTTCCTTATTGCAGAGAAGACTGAGAGGGGACCTGATTGAGGTATACAAAATTATGAGGGACATAGATAGGGAAATTGGAAGAAACTTTATCCCTTAGCGGAGGTGTCTATAACCAGGGGGCATAGATTTAAGATAAGGGGCGGGAGGTTTAGAGGGGATTTGAGGAAATATTTTTTCACCCAGAGGGTGGTTGGAATCTAGAACACACTGCCTGAAGAGATAGTAGAGGCAGGAACCTTCACAATAAAGGCCGGCTCGGGTTTGCAAATGAAACCCAACCCGAGTCCGACAGAACCACATCCGACCCGAGCCCGACCTGGCCCGAGTCCTTTCATTTTTTTCCCGCGCCCGACCCGACCCGACCCAACCCGACCATCAGTTAGGCTAGCTTCCATTTTTCACTTTGTTGCTTATCTGCACATGCTTAAAAAAACTGTAACGAGACAACCTTTCAAGTCCAAAAAGTACATTAACATTGGAGCAACATACCAGAGGTGGTGATAGATCTGTCCGACCCGGCCTGACCCGACCCGAGCCCGAATGCCGGACCCGAAAGAGCGACCTGACCCGAACCCGACACATGTCGTCAGGTCCTGTCAGTTTCAGGTCGGGTCGGATAGCCATGCTCTATCTCCCAACATTTAAGAAGTATTTAGATGAGCACTTGAAATGCCATAGCATACAAGGCTATGGGCCAAGTGCTGGAAAATGGGACTACAATAGATAGGTGCTTGATGGCTGGCATGGACATATGACTCTATGACACTCCGAGTGCTGCTGCAGATGGCCACTGTCTCAATGGAGGAGCTCATGTGTTCAAAGTCCTGAGCCATGGTGGCGCACATGAGCTGAATGGACTCTCCATTCTCAGCCGATGACCCTGCACTGCCTCAGGGAACTCTGACATGTGGTACACAACTGTTGCTGCTGGTCTAAGTGGAGTCTTCTTTCTTGTGTTTCCCGAGGCCCTGCATCTGCGTCCACTTGAGCATAGCTGTGTCTGTCCTCCTTCCTCCAAGGAGGACTACCCACAGCTGCCTCTGCCTCTCTCACCCCTCCTGCTCACTACTGCTGTGCTCTTCATCCTGTGCCATCCTTTCTAATTGTGCGCGAGGACCCACCAATGTGAGTATATCTGTGCCAGTGGAGGGTACGCTTGTAAGATATGATGGTGCTGGTTCTGTTGTCTTGATTTCTTGCGAGGGCTCCAATGCCATCACAGGACTCAGGCATTCTCCCTTCACATCAGAACCTGTGGGAGACACAAGAAGAGATCCTGGGAACAAGCCTTTGAGAGCAGAAGCCTCTGCAACACTGAGGCTTCCAAATGCAGCTGAGTCTTTGGCATACTGTCGTAGGGGGAGGAGTGCATTCCAACCCTTCATCTACAGATGGCAATATCTTTTCACCCTCTCCACCGGGTATGCCCATCTTTCCTCCCTGACTTGCTCCTGCGGGGCCAACCTTTCGCTTTCCATGGCTTCCTCCTCCATGGCAGTGACGATGTGGGGATGGGGCACACCTCCGCTCAGTCCGACAGAATCACAGAATTATACGGTGCAGAAGAGGCCCTTCAGCCCATCAAGTCTGCACCGATGCATTAAAACACCTGACCTGTCTACCTAATCCCGTTTGCCCGCACTTGGCCCATAGCCTTGAATGTTATGACGTGCCAAGTGCTCATCCAGGTACTTTTTAAAGGATGTGAGGCAACCTGCCTCTACCACCCTCCCAGGCAGGGCATTCCAGATCGTCACCACCCTCTGGGTAAAAAAGTTCTTCCTCAAATCCCCCTTAAACCTCCTGCCCCTCACCTTAAACTTGTGACCCCTCGTAACTGACCCTTCAACTAAGGGGAACAGCTGCTCCCTATCCACCCTGTCCATACGCCTCATAATCTTGTACACCTCGATCAGGTCACCCCTCAGTCTTCTCTGCTCCAGCGAAAACAACCCAAGCCTATCCAACCTCTCTTCATAGCTTAAATGTTCCATCCCAGGCACCATCCTGTTGAATCGCCTCTGCACCCCCTCCAATGCAATCACATCCTTCCTATAATGTGGTGACCAGAACTGCACACAGTACTCCTCCAGCTGTGGCCTTACCAAAGTTCTGTACAACTCCAACATGACCTCCTTGGTTTTGTAATCTATGCCTCGATTGATAAAGGCAAGTGTCCCATATGCCTTTTTCACCACTCTATTAACCTGCCCTTCTGCCTTCAGAGATCTATGGACAAACACGCCAAGGTCCCTTTGTTCCTCGGAACTTCCCAGTGTCAATGTCCCTGAGCTTCCGGTTGTTTGCCATTTCAACACTCCCCCCTGTTCTCATGCCAACATTTCTGTCTTTGGTCTGCTCCAGTGTTCTCGTGAACATCAACACAAGCTCGAGGAGCAGCACCTGATCTTTCAATTAGGCACTCCAAAGCCTTGTCGACTGAACATAGAGTTCAATGACTTCAGAGCATGACTGGCCCTTTTTAAAATATTTTATTTTTTACCCATGTGCCTGTTTTGCATGTAGTCAGAGCTGCTCATTATTTCGCAATTAACAGTCTCTCTGGAACTGATGCCTTGTCTTTCACCACAAGCATTAACACACGGTTTTCCTTTGTCCCAGCCAGCTTTGTTATTTAATGTCTCCTGCCCGAGCAAACACTTTTGTTCTCTTCCCCCACCCTCCTCCCCTTCACTGGCTTAAAACCTAATTCTTTTCTAACCTTTGCCAGTTCTGATGAAAGGTCACACACCTGAAACATTAACTTTGCTTCTCTCTTCACAGATGCTGCCAGACCTGCTTAGTATTTCCAGCACTTTTTGTTTTTGAAACAACTGTCTTGTTGTTTTCAAATTGAAATTTCTTAAAGTCTGTTAACAAATATAGCCAACAGTTTGTAGAGTATCTGTTTTTTAATTAGTATGATGTACATTATTTACCAATAAAGTTAACACGGAAAATGGAACAGCAAATGGGAGAGAAGTGGTATTAAAGGGAAAGCAGTTTAATTTTTGCAAACATTTTTTGTTGCTGAGTAAGTGCCGGTGTTGTAGTTTAGTATTAATATAATTAATATCGAACTAGTATATCTAATACCACAAGCACTTTTTAGCAGCATTAAAAAAAGTGAATGGAGTTTTCTGGTGGCACTGGTAATTTGCTCTGTCCTGTATCCTAAGTCAGGGTCAATGTGATTTCCTGGACTAGTCTTCAATAGTTTAAAGGGGTCGGAGATGAATTTTCCAGAATGTTATTCCCTAATTGTCTTGTATTTTTAATCTTTTATCTCTCCCAGGGGACTGGCTCTCGGTGGGTAGGGAATATCTGGATTTTGATGGATAAGGTAACGATAAAACCAGTATGGGCTGACTGGATGGACCAGTTGTTCTTTTCCTATCTGGCATGCCTCAAGTTCAACAAACCAGCTTTGATTCCTCCTGTTCTCATTGCTGTAACTTACTTTGGGCTGTTGGTCTATCCAATATTTTGCATCAAAGGACAATCCTCCTGTGCGAGACTGAGTGCAAACATGCTATTCAACCACTGAAATCATCACAATCAAGCCCAACTGTGTTGAGATACACATTATGCATAGTAACCAGAAGAAAATGCCCACCCTGATCTCTCCCATTGTTGCTGTTGTATTTGTGTTTAATTCACTGCCACTTCTCTCTCAGGAATACCCACTGTGAAGAGGTTCTGCTCTTTGCTCCGTTTATCTTTTACCTTATTCACCTTCTTTGTTCTGCATTTAACTTTGTTTCTCTCTCCACAGATGTGCCAGACCTGCTGAATATTACTACCATTTTCTGTCTTTATTTCAGATTTGCACCATGCACAGCATTTTGCAGAGAAGATATCTGTTCAGGAAATTATGACCAGATGATGCTAGAAGTTAGAAGCCCCCAAGGAGGCTTGACAGGGTAGATGCTGAAAGGATGTTTTGCTTTGTGGGGGAATCTAGAACTAGGGAGCATATTTTCAGAATAATTTAAGACAGAGATGAGGAGGAACTTCTTTTCGCATAGGGTTGTGAATACTTGGAATTTTCTACCCCAGAGAGCTGCGTCATTGAATTAAGGCTGAGATAGACAGATTTTTTGAACGATCGGGGAATCAAGGGTTTTGGGGAAGAGTCAAGAAAGTGGAATTGAAGCCAAGATCAGATCAGATCAGCCATGATCTTATTTTAATGGCAGAGTAGGCTCGAGAGGCCATATGGCCTATTCCTGCTCCTATTTCTTATGTTCTTTTTGTAGTTATGTTGCAATTTGATGGCACTATGTTGTACTCACAGAAAGGAGATGATGGAAACTTACAGAATTTCTAGAATGTTCTGTTCTTTCCCTTTGCATCTCCCAAGTTTTTCTTTGTCTAGTTATAAATTAAACACCCTTCAGATAAACTGAAGTGTTTAACAAGCTTACAATGTTTTGTTGGATCAGATTATACGCATTGAGGTTGGCCTTGGAAAAATACAACTAATTCTGCTCCTCCCATAAAAGACTGTTTACTTCTGTTTCCAAATTGCAGTTGGGTTCAGGTGGATTATTTGCTTACAAGGCAGAAAAATGAGAGGTCACTGTCCCTTTAAGTGGGCTAATCTCGGCTCCGCCCACTGGCAACGCTGACTGGTCCGGCCGTAACTATGGCAACCAGTGTTCAGGATTTATATTAAAGGAGCGGAGCCGGGCGTGCACAGTCGGTGAGGTACGGTCGGAGCAGTATAACGCTAAGACACTGAGGTAATCCAAGAGTTCGCGGATCAAGCGACTAAACAGAGACGGCGGCAGCGATACAGATACACAGAGCCGGTAATACTCCAGCCGGAGACGGCCATGATTTTAGAGAGGGAGCTTCCCTCAGAGGGAAAACTGATAGGTCTTCGCGGCGCTCCCCATGCGAGCAGGGCCGCTTTGCTCTTATCTGTCAGCGGGATGAAGGGGCCCCCGCCCCCGTCTGGCGATCCTTCGGACTGGGTGTCTCCCTCCACCCGTGCTCGGTCAGCCGCCTGCCACTGGGCTGTCAAAAACCGGCGCCGGTGCGCATGCTCATGCTTGGCGCGCGCGTGGCTGGGAGGTGGCGAGTGCGCATGCGCCGGCTATCGCGCGCGTTAACCGTGAGTGGCCTCGAAAGTTCAAATGGCAACGGCGCCATGGCATCTAAACTTGCCGCCCGGTCAGGAGGCGAGGCTCGGCGCGGGGGACAGTGGAGGGAGTTTGAGCAATGGGAGCACAGGGTGTTTATTGGAGGGGGCATTGGTGATCCCAGAGATGCAGCTCTCTCTTGCCTCCGAGTCACAAGGTTCCGGGTTCAAGTCCCACTCCAGGGCTTGAGCACAAAAATCTAGGCTGACTCTCTCCAGTGCAATACTGAGGGAGCAGGGCACTGTCATTTGGATGAAATGATAAACTGAGGCCCCATTTGCCTGTAAAAGATCCCATGACAGTATTTTGAAGGGAAGTTATCCCTGGTGTTCTGACCAATACTGATCCTGCAATCAACATCACAGAAACAGATTATCTGGTCATTACCACATTACTGTTTGTGGGAGTTTGCTGTGTGTAAATTGGTTGCCACTTCCTCCTACATTACAACATAACTGCACTTCAAAAACACTTCATTGACTATAATTAAAAACAAAAAAGTGCTGGAAATGCTCAGCAGGTCTGGCAGCATCTGTGGAGAGAGAAGCAGAGTTAATGTTTCAGGTCAGTGACCCTTCATCAGAACTGGCAAAGGTTAGAAATGTAATAGGTTTTAAGCAAATAAAGTGGGACTGGGGCAAAAGACAACACGAGGGAAGGTGTTGATTGGGCAGATGGTCACAGAGAATAACTGACCAGAAGGTCATTGAGCAAAGGGTGTGCTAATGGTGTGGTGAAGGACAAAGTGTTTGTGCAGAGAGGGTGTTAAATGACAGAATAATGAACAGCCCTGGCCAAAAGCATAAATGTGAAAAAAAACTGGGCAGGCACATGGTTTAAAAAAATGAATGATGAAGCAAACTTTGAAAAAAAAAAGAGGGACCAGTCATGCTCTTAAATTATTGAACTCCACGTTCAGTCCGTTAGACTGTAGCATGCCTGATCAGTAA
Organism: Heterodontus francisci; assembly: GCF_036365525.1. NCBI lineage: Eukaryota > Metazoa > Chordata > Chondrichthyes > Heterodontiformes > Heterodontidae > Heterodontus > Heterodontus francisci. Next base: position 3,870,820 of record NC_090406.1, read on the forward strand.
ATGAGATGCTGTTCCTCGAGCTTGCGTTGATGTTCACTGGAACACTGCAGCAAGCCCAGGACAGATATGTGGCTATGAGTGGGGGGGCTATTGAAATAGTAAGTGACGTTGACTGTAAAGTGCTTTGAGATGTCCAGTTGTCATGAAAATTTCTATATAAATGCACGTCTTCCTTTTCTTGGGGTTAGATTGTGGACAGGTTGTATATATTCACCTGAGCTTTGAAGATTGAGGGATGCTCTAGTTAAGATGTGTAAAATGTTGAGGATTTGCTGGGTTCAAATCCCACACAGGCCATTTGACCCAACCAGCTCATGCTGGCATTTATGCTCTGCTTAAGCCGCCTCCTGCCTTTGTTCATCTAACTATGTCAGCATAACCCCTTATTCCTTCCTTCAGTGTTTATCTAGCTTCTCCTTAAATGCATCTGTGCTGTTCAACTCGACCATTGCCTGTGGTAGTGAGTTCTGCATTCTCACCACGCTCTAGGTAAAGTTTCTCCTGAAATCCCAATTTGATTTCTTGGTGACTGTCTTACACTGGTGCCCTCTAGCTTTTCTCTTCCCCACAAGTGAAAATTCTGTCAAAACCTTTCAAAATTATAAAAACCTTTATCACGCCTCAGCCTTCTCTTTTCAAAAGGGACCCAGTCTATTCATCCTCTCCTCATGGGTATATCCTCTCATTTCTGTTATCATCCTTGTAAATCATTTTTGTACCCTCTACAGTGCCTCTCTATCCTTTTCTTTAATAATAGTGACCAGAATTGAATGCCATACTCTGGGTGTGGCCTGACCAAGCTTCAATACGCGTAATCCAGACTGACTCTCCCAATGCTAGAACTGAGGGAATGCTGTACTTTCAGATGAACATTATATTGAGGTTCTGTCTGGTCTTTAGGGTGGAGGTAAAAATCCCACAGCCAATATTGCCAAAATAAAGCAGATTATCTGGTCATTTATCTGTTTGTGTGACCTTGTTTGTAGATTGGCTGCTGTGCTTCCAACAACAGTGACTACATTTCAAAAAGTACTTTATTGGATATAAAGTGCTTGGGATGTTCTGAGGTTGTGAAAGGTGCTATATAAATGGAATTTGTTTTGGAATCCAGAACATAATGGCATAATAAAATTAGAGCTAGTAAAATTGGGGAGCAGTTCTCTAAGGGTACTGGAAATGTGGAATTTTCCCTTCCCTAGAAAGGCTGTGGATGCTGGGGGTCAGTTGGAACTGTCAAGATTGAGGTCATTAGATTTTTGTTTGATAAGGGTATGAAAGGAAAGGGAGAAAAAGTGGTTAAATGGAGCTGAGGTACAGATCAGCCATCACGTTCTTGTGGCTGATGTAAGCAGCAACAATAATTTTGCCTCTGAAGTAGTATATTGCTGTGATGCCTCTTTTGTATTTGTGAATTGTGCATTGAGTCATTGTACATTCTATAGTCTGTTCTGGATCTTCAATGATGCTCCTTGTGGTAGTAAGGAAGATAATGAATTGATAACATTTCTGTGCCACAGGGACTCTGATCACCACTTTTTTGGCTTCCTTATAGCTGTCTCTGGCCAGGTTCCACCGCTCGTTTCAAAAATCATGGAGAGTTTGATAATGGCCACGTTGGCTGTTGTGGACGTTGGAGAGAATTTTGTGGGGTGTATGACACCTGCTTCTGCTTTGATCTTTGAAAATGCTGTGATCTGGGTTAACAGAATGGAAAGTTGCTCTCTGTTTGGGATCAGAGAAAGATCAGTTGCAGAGCTCTTCTGCAGACACTGAGGTCTTCGCTATCTGCTCCATAGCTCCACTAATTGTGGTGGATGTTGCTATAGTCCAATGTATAGGGCTGTGATTGGTGCACTTGGGAGCACTAACTTTGTAAATGTTGGTAATGTATGATGGTGTTCTTCACAATATGGCCAGGCTGTATTTTGGGTGATTGTGGCTAGTTGAGGGGTTGTATCCATGGATGCAGTAGCAGCTGGTATTTTGGTGATTGGAAATGTGGTTTCATGCAGTGTGAAGATGTCAGTGTTGTGCATCCTGAATATGTTTGCAAGATATTTGCATTTTACTCAGGAAAGTTCTCAATATTGCGTGGAAGGTTCTTGTTCCAGTACTCATCTAGCATGTTTGGCCCCGAAGACAGCTGTTGTGCTTGAGTCGTCGCTCTGAAGACTGGGAGACTGTTAATCAATATTTGGATACTGTGTTGATGACGTTACTCATGATTGCTCACTTAACAAAGTGGGCTTTGTGAAGGCTGCCATCTTCCTCTCCAGATCAGCTATGATCTAATAGAATGGTGGAGCAGGCTTCAAGGGCTGAATAGTTCACCTGAGTTGCATCTTTAGGAATTCCCAAAATGTAAATTGGGAGCTATACATTTGTTTCCATCTGTCCCCTGCCCGAAAGAAAGAACTAGCGTTTAGATGGTGCCTTTCACAACCTTGGGACTCCAAAAGTGCATTTACAGTGAAAGTACTTCTTGAAATGTTGTAGGCAGCATGACTGCCAATTTGTGTTTTTGTTTCGTGATCCGTTTCATTCTCCCTTGATTATTTATCCCCACCCTCCTACCAATTTCCTGAATAAGATCCTATTTTTAGACATCTACCATTGCTGTTTTGTAGTTTGAGATGTCAAATGTTACTGCTAATGCTACAGCTGATTCTTTCTTTCTGCAGTGTTCTGAGGAAATGTCCATCTGAACATATGGATGAATATAGGTGCAAGCTGCTAAAACCATGCTGCAGCATGTTGGAACACCAAGCTACCTTCAATCTTGTTTTTATTTACAAGATTCTAAATAACTTGACATTTAAACAGTTGCTTTACCGCATAGATTCTCCCAATGTTTTACAGATTTGCTGGTGCTGGATCCTGTTCCAGTATGAACCTTGTGACTGGGATGGCCTGTCCAGCATGACTGACAACTTTTTTTTTTTTTCTCTTCCCTCATACATTTGCATGGTGTGACGAGTCAGCGATGTGCATAACTTCAGTTTTTCTAGATAATCTCTCATTCATTGGATAGTCACTGCCATGTGTTTGTGTGTATAACCTAGGGAACTGGTGCTAAATTCATAAATCATGTAAAATCTGTGGCTCAATACAGTCCAGAATAACTGGATTGCTGAGCTAAGAACTCTTTAAACCTTCAAGACCACATTATGCTCTGTAGTGTCTCTATATTGTATTTACACTACACAATGGTCTTTATCGGTGCCCTCTATCCAGAGCTTTATAACTCTCTAGACCAGTGTAGTTGCACAAGTGTTAGGATTAAGTATATCACGTTTTACCTTTGCTACCTTTGCCACACAACCCTGAGATGATGTCTGAGAGGCACTGTGGGCAGTAGCAGATTACCAGCATTTAAGGTGTGTTAAGTAATCTGTGCTGCTTAAAACTGAGTTAAACTACAGACCTTGTTAGGACCCTGGATGGGCTTCTGCTTGCACACAAGTGTACAATAAACCTAAATCTCGTTTTTAAAAAGACTGGTGCAGAGACATGGCTCCAGGAATGAAAGAGCAGAAAATTTGAGTGGTCTGAACAAGGAGTGACGATCATGAGGAAAATGCAAGGTCTGGAAAATATTTTCTTTTTATTTCTCTCTAACAAGTCTTACAGGGCTACACACTCAGCTAGAGGACAGGCAGGTGACCTGTTTACACATTTCCAATACTGCTCTTTTTGCCAGTTGCTTGAAGAAATTGTAGAACAAGTCTAATCTTTAGCTCTAAATCTGGAGCCTTCCAGCAGCATTGGTTGATAACAGGAGCTTGCATGCTTGAGTGAGCCCAGGACTTAGATTAAATGCTTGAAATCCAGTTCTGTACTGAGCTGATAGGGCACCACTACCTGGATTCCTGTTTTGAATGACATTCACTTGCTTATGACCACTTTTCAGAAAAATATAAGCACTTAAAAGAGCTGGTCCCAGAATGAACCTTAAACTAGAGAACTGGGTGGCATTGGTGCCACATGCCAGTTTCTGCAGTTAAATTCTGTTTTGTCTTTTATTTTGTTTTCTCTCCTTTTCCCAAAGCCCTCCTTCATGTGCCTCTCTTTTTTTTTTTTTAGGATTTCTCTACAGTTCAGGATGGCTGAGAAGTTTACTATTGAGAGTCCAGATGTGACTTACACCAAGGAATATATTGAGGCAAAATATCCATACCAGACTACGCAGGTCTACGAAGAGAATGGATTATTTAAGGTAAGGTGTCTGTTTTCTGACTAATGACTGCTGGTGAAGTTAATGGTGCTGGGAGGTAAGCAGCATGGTAATGTCTCTGGCTCAGTATGGTTCTTTTGTACACAAGATTTAATTAGTAGCTAAAGTTTCTAGAGCTGTGCAAAGTCAAATTAATATTGTTAGCAGGGTCAGGGAGCTTATTGTGCTGAGCAGCACCAGTAATGTCTAGGCTATTAAGTGCAGATTCCATCTCGTATGCATGAGACTAGATGCAATAACAACCCAATGCACAACATGTGATAAGACTTGGCTGTGGGACTTGAAGGAAATCTGTGGTTGAACAATTAAATCTCCACTCGGGTGCTATTAATTTTCAGATGGTATTTGTTGCTTTTTAATTCTTTCTTTCAGTAAAATTGGACCATATGATCCCATATGTATGTTGCCTGTTTTTGTCACTTTCTTTCCAACTTTGCCCAAATGAAAATAGCCCAGTCTTTGCGGGTTGTTAACTTTTTTTTTTTGTTGCTTTTGTCCAATCCCTGCTCTATTCACCTCAGTCCTGTAAACCTGAAATCTGACTGGCAGCCTTTTTCTTGCTCATGTCCTTATTTACTTTCTCATGTTAGAGGGTGCTTTTGTCAGTGGCCTTGCTGTGAGAGCAAGCAGCAGGGAATGGACGTATGAGGCAGATAGTTGGTAACTTCCTAAAGCATATTTTTATTATCAAAAGAACTCTAGGTCCCAGCTTCAGTTTTCATTGTATGTAGTTAATTTGGTAATGAGGACATTGATTTGGTGTTCGCTTCTTTAGGATAGGGGTAAGTGAAGTTAGTTGGATTTCCTACTTGTGTCCAGTGACCTCCTTGCTGGTAGGTGCACTTTTTTTTTCAATGTTGGGTGAAGCTGGCATGAAGCTCAGCTGTAATGCTCCCACAGTTGAATATCCTGATTGCTTAGTGTGCAAACTACAATAAGCATTGTCACTTGGGTGAGGTACTGGAAGCTACAATCTGGATTTGTGCCCCATTAAAAGTAGGGTACAAAATTCACTTTTTTAAAAACGACTTGTGCTCTGGGTAAAAATTTATTGTATTAATATTTTGCAACAAAAAAATCTCTCCCTATATAGGAAAGAAGGATGAGAAAGACCTTTTTCCATCTGTTAGATGGGGGTGGGCTGGTGGAAGGGCTGCATTGATATCAATATAGTAATGGTTTAGCACAAATTATAGTCCTTTTGTATATAGAACCTGAAACTAAAATCAGGTTAAGAATACATCATGAAGAATGTGATGTGGATATTATCTGCTTGTCTCTTGATATCACTGACAATGCTGATATTAGTTTGAGGATCAGATACACTTTTCTTTTTCAGTGTGATCCTGGTGATCTCAAGTGGAAGAATTGTCTGGAAATCCACTGTTACTTGTGGGTGAGGGCATTAAATATTACTGTGCTAGAGATTTGATTTTGCAGCGTGCTGTTTTGGAGCAGAATCATAGAATCTTATAGCACAGGAAGAGGCCATTCAGCCTATCGAACCTGTGTCAGCTCTTTTGAAAGTTATCGAACTAATTCCCCCTCCCCTGTTCTTTATCATAGCCGTGCAACTTTTTTCCCCTAAAGTATTTTAACAAAATGGTTTATGGCTGCATGTCCTTATGGGATAGATTTCTGATCTCCACCATCATAGTCCTTTTACAGCATAGAAGGAGGCCATTTGGCCCATCAAATCCATGCCAGCTTTGCGGAGCAATCCAGTCCGTTCCACTCCCCTACTCAATCCCTTTGGCCCTACAAGTTTATTTCCTTCATGTGCCAATCCAATTTCCTTTGAAATCATTGCCGCTGCTCCCGCCGCCCTTGTGGGCAGTGAGTTCCAGGTCATTGCCATCACTGCGTTTTATATATTTTTAAAAGAAAAGTCATTCTTCCTCACATTTTTTCCCCCCCCTGCTTCTCTTAATGAAAACTTTCAATCTGTGTCCCTAGTCCATGTACCATCAGTTAATGGGAACACTTTTTTTTTCCCCCCCCCTCGTCAAACTTATCTAAGCCTGTTATAATCTTGTACACCTCTATCAAGTCCTCCCTCAGTTTCCTTTGCTCCAGGGAGAACAACTCCAGGTTTTACAACCTAACCTTGTAACTAAAATCCCTCATCCTTGGAACCATTTTGGTAAATCTATGCTGCACCTCTTGAGGACCCTCACCACCTCCCTATTGTGTGGTGATCAGAACTGGATGCAATACTCTAGTTGAGGCCTAACCAGATCCTTTTATAAAGGTTCAGCATAACTTCCCTGCTTTTATACTCCATTCCTCCTATGAAGCTCAAGATCCCATATGCTTTGCTAACTGTGCTGTCAAATGTACTGCCACCACAAAGATCTATGCACATGAACCCACAGGTCCCTCTGTTCCTGCACATTCTTAAGTCTATATTGCCTCCTATTATCCCTTCTGCCAAAATTGATCACCTCACACTGGTCTGTATTCAATTCTGTCTGCCCATTCTGCTAGCCCATCTATGTCCTGTTGCGGTCGGTTCATATCATCTTCACCATTGGTTACATCAGCAAATTTTGGCATTCTACTGTGTTCCAAGATCCAAGTCATTTTTTATATATAGCCAAAAAAGCAGTGGTCCTAGCACTGACACCTGGGGAACACCACTGTGTCTATCATTCTCTGTTCTGAAAACAACCATTTACCACAACTGGTTGTTTTCTGTCCTTAAGCCAATTTTTTAAAAATCCAATTGGACACTGACCCTCCTATTCCATAAGCCTCAGTTTTGTTAACCAGCCTTTTATGTGTTAGTTTATCAAATGCTTTCATAAAGTTTAACATCCCTTCATCAAAAATTTTTAAATTAGATTTAAGCGTGATCTGCTTTTTACAAATGTGATGGTTCCTCTTAATTTAACTCAAACCTGTCCACGTGCTGCTTTTTCCACCCACCCCCCTGGCCCCAACTTGTTGCTTCTAAAACCTTGCCCACCACTGATAAACCTACTAGCCTGTAGCTGCTAGGACTGTCCTTGCACCCTTTCTAGAAATAGGGCCCTAATGTCCTTTAAGGGAAGGAAATCTGCTGTCCTTATCTGGTCTGGCCTACATTTGACTCCAGACGCGCAGCAATGTGGTTGACTTTTTTAACTGCCCTCTGAAATGGCCTAGCAAGGCATTCAATGTCAAGGGAAATTGGGGATGGGCAACAAATACTGGCCTTGCCAGCGATGCCCACATCCCATGAAAGAAAAAAAAAAATTGCCACACTCTAATCCTGATACCTCCCCCATATTTAAGGAAGATTGGAAGATTTATGACCAGACCTTCTGCTATCTCCACCCCCACCACCTCCCTCAATTTTTATTTCCCTATCTGTTGCCTCTATTCTCCTTGCTTCTACTAATATTTTCAGATTCCTCTTTAGTAAACACTGCTACCAAGTATTCTAGCTTTTCCCTGTATTGCTAAGCATATAATACCCTCTTTCTCCCTAATAGGCTCCCCTCCACCTCTTACTACTTGCTTACTATTTACATCTTGATAGAAGATTTTTGGGTTCCCTTTTTATGTTGACTGCCATTCTATTGTCTTATTTTCCTCTTCACCTTCCCTCAACTTATTGCATTTAGCCTGGTTCTCACCAGAAGATTTAAACAGAGACCAGACTGTGCATGGAAAGAAAATATTGGTGTTTGTTGACCCCCTCCCTCCTTTGAGCGACATGACACTGTGGAAAAGGGAAAGTAAGTTTTCTTTCTTGCACAGTCTTGGTGCAGGCTGTTAAAATTTGGACTCCCTTCCTAATCTCCCAATTTTTTCAGCCATAGACATTGTCTGTAAGCAGACCTACATCTCCCAGTGTTCTTCAATTTACAACCCTATGAATTCTGTGAAGGAGGGTAGTTGACCATTGCTGTTTTACCATGGTATTGCACAGGCTTCCCACCCCACACTGCTGTCTTCTCAGGTGGAGACTGCCACACTGCTAAACTTTTGGTACTCGGCTAGAATGGAAAGTTGAATTGATTCACAAGTCTTCATTTTTAAACTTGTGTAATAATTTCAGCAACTCAGCAATATAATGCTTGACATGTGGTAGTTTTAAACTATTCTGAAAATGATAGTCCAAGATGTTGCTGTGCAGTTTGGATATTTTTTGACTGAACTGTTGAATGTACTTTGGATGTTTCTGCTCCACTGTACCAATGGGAGGACTCAATGTAAATATACACTGGCAAAACTGGGAATTACATGTCCTAACATGGCTGATCACTTCAGGCCAGCTTCTTTGAAGAATGCCTAGGATCAAAGCAGTCCTTTCCCTTTTTGGCAAACGTGTAATTAATCATCCAGGTAGTGCCTCCTTGGATTCCTTTTTGATTTTTACTTGCTTTGATGGCATATCGATAGCCTGTTTGAAGCATATTGGGTTTGTTAATACTTCAGACATGAGGGAGTTGAGTTGTGGACATGAAATTGTGTCCCTCTGGGAGGAGGCAGGATTGCTTCTCCCAAAACCATTAGATCACACATTGCCTTGCTTTCTATCTCGTTTTTCCCCCCATACAGACAAGAGACCTCTTGATCAGCGTTTTATTATAAATTTACATGTTTTGGCCTATCTAGTAAAGATGCATTGGAGATTTTTGCAGTTTGAAGGAAGACTGAACTATGCTTCCCCTGCATGAGCGTTCAGTTGAACAGAAGCAATTCTTTTTCATGATTTTTGATGTTTTGGTCCCAACCAAAATAGGAAATGATCACCAGTGAAAAGCCACTTGGAGCAGCTTGGGTGTTTTTATGCCAGTGTTTCTTTGCATAATGGTTCTGCAAACCAAATGATGGTTCAGTGTTATATTTTCCTGTTGTATATGGCTGGTTTAAACTTATTAAGCACCTGTCCTGTTGTGGTTAATGTTGCTTGTGACATTTCTAGGTAAAATAAAGCAATTCGATCCCGAACGTTAAGGTGACAGGATCATAAACCCGTGTCTGAATATGTTATGGTAGCAATGGGTGAGATCTTTTCTGCAATATTTCTAGTTTTTAAGCATTATTAGGGAGCCCTTCAATATGAGAGGTCTTATCAGATGAATGTGCATTACGAGAGAAATATTGATTGCATTGACTTTCCACCTTCAAAGTGCACCATGTGCATAATGTTAGATGGGCTTGGTAGAGACTCCAACTATGCATTGTTTAGCTTTATTCTTTTGGGGTCCTCCTGCAATGTGCATGTGTATGTTAGCTGGGATTGTTGTAGATTTTTCTGTCTCCTCCCTCCCCTAAGATGTGTAAAGGTTATTTATAATCACTCCCACAATGTGGGATGAAGTATTTTTTTTTTTGCATCCCTTCAGTGTACCCTGTTGCCTGGATTTCCTAAAAGGCATTTTTTTTTTTTGTTTGTGTTATCTGGATTTCCCTTCCACCTCACTTGGTATGTCTGCAGTGCTATCTGGGTTTACTATGCCCTCCATAGTATTGCATTTATTTTTCACCCGAGGTTGCACTTTCATTGCTGCTCAACTGAGCAGGTCGTGGAAGGATTTTGCACGTAGTTGCTGTATCAACTTCGTTGAGCCTTCCTTCTAGAGTTGAACTGTGTCCAGGAGGGGGCAAAAGTTAACTCTGAACTCCATTCCAAAGCCAGTTGGCAAGCCTCTGTTACTCCCCTGGTGATGCCTTGAAGTAAATGATTGTTTGGGATTGTTTTAAATGATCTGTATTTGTGTTGGGCTCTGACTAGGTGAAACCACGTTCTACCAAATTCACCTTCCGCACAGAGAGAAAGGTGCCGAAACTTGGTGTGATGCTGGTTGGATGGGGTGGTAACAACGGAACCACAGTTACTGCAGCAGTTCTGTCCAACAAGTTGGGACTTTCCTGGATGACCAAAACGGGCGAGAAGGTTGGTTGTTTCTTGCAACACTTGATCTTACTGCTTGTTTCTCTCTCTAAGAATGTAGATGGAATTTAGAGGATGGAAAAAAATTTGGAAGCATTTTCATATTGAAATGTTTCTCAAGGTAGAGCTGCTGAGAACCTAAACTAGCAAGCAGTGATGGATTGAGCTGACTGCAGCTGTGTTTCTACATAGACTTTGACCCTGTTTCCAGTTCAGCACGCAAGGTATCAACTAAGCACAATAGGTGGTATTAGGGAATCTGTTACCTAATTATGCTTTAAATTAGTTGGTGTATAATTTGATGCTTAAATACTTTATATTTTTTAAAAATTGCATGTTTCCTCCCCCCCCCCCCACCCCCAACCCAATGGCTCTGTAAAGTGCCATCATGTATAACACTAAGCTACATAAACAGATGGTCTAGACTTTTTGATTAATGCCCAGTTGAGCCATATTTAGTGAAAGCTCTGGATCGAGAGCAGAAAGTCTGACAGGGTTCTGGTTCCTGCACATGCAGTGATTCCTGCTAGAAAGTGCCTTTATGTGGATATCAGATGGCAGAAGATCAAACTTTTGATGCTCCCCCACCTCATTAACTGTCATTGTCATTACTTTGCATAGGCCTACTAAGGTGCAGTTTGTTTGAGGTTTTTGCAGATGATGTGTTTTAAAAATTGATTTAAATTTTTTTGCTTTCCTCCCCACCCTTGCCCTCCAAACAACATATAGGTTGCTAATTACTATGGATCCTTGTTTCAAGCCTCCACTGTGTGCCTTGGGACTGGTCCTGCTGGTGACGTTTATGTGCCCTTCAAGGACCTATTGCCCACAGTGAATCCAAATGACATTGTGTTTGATGGTAGGTATCAAGCTAGCTATAAGGGCAGTAGCTACCAGAAACCATTGGATCTTTGAGGTTTTTCAGGGGTAGTAATACAAATTCTGTTGAATACAAGAACTGGGGTGATCTAGTTGTGATAGAAACTATAAAACATTTCAGATTTTCTTGGCAGAATAAAATTAAGTACATGTCTACTGCTCCCCCAGCCAGAAGTCACAGAAGCTGATAATGGAAGCTGCCTGCTACCCCATGAGCCTAACTTTGTCTAGCATACATGTTTAGCTCCCTGCAAACAGTATCTGTGCTATAGTAACAGTGTGATGCATGAGAAATCCCTATCACTTTTGCTAAGTGGTATGTGCCTGTCTAAATCTGTTCATGGGGCTGAACCAGGACTTGTCAGCCCAAGTTTAAATTGACAACTGTCCAATATTGAGGAGGTACTGAGTTGGGAGGTGGTGTTTTTCAGATCAGACACTAACATTAGGCTCAATCTCTAAGTCCTAAGATGTCTGGCACTGTTGCAACAGAAAGTTCTCTATGTCCTGGCCAGCATTTATACCTCTGCCAGCACCACCAAACAGATTAACTAACAATACATTCATGTTTATGTACAACTAGACTGAACTTAAGTGGCAACACCTCAGAAGCAATTCATTGGCTCTGTATACAACTTTTTCTTTTTCCTCACTGAACTTTGGCATTAAGTTTGAGAATTTTGGTGTTTTTCCAGGCTGGGATATCTCCTCCATGAACCTCTCTGATGCCATGGTGCGAGCTCAGGTCCTAGACTGGCAGCTTCAGGAACAGCTGAAGCCTCACATGAAAAAGTTCCACCCTCGACCTTCTGTTTACATTCCAGAATTTATTGCAGCTAACCAGGAGGACAGGGCAGATAATGTGATCCAAGGTTCCAAAAAGGAGCAGGTACAGAAATAATTGTATCTGGGTCAAGACACTCATCCACTGAGCTGCACTTGAATGGGTCACTTACTGTGCTGCCTGGCTCTATTTGAAATGTATTCTCTCCAGGAATGGCCAGAAGAGGCGGTGTTGGCTATTCTCTGGGACAGGGTGGCATTCAGTGCAGCACTTGACCTGGGTGCCTCTGAGTTAGGCAAAGAGGAAGCTCAGCCAGGCTTCTGGCATCTCTTTACTATTCAGTGACTCCTAACAAAGAAATTGTGTGGGGACTTTTACTTCTGTGTTGCCCTTCAGGCAAACTACCTGCTCAGAAATAAGTGCATATGAAGAATGGTCATTTGAGAACCGTGTGAACATACAAATTAGGAGGAGTAAGCCACTCGGCCCCTCGAGTCTGCTCCGCCGTTCAACAAAACCATGGCTGATCTGATTGTAACAGCTAGTGTCTGTTGAAACATATCCCCAGGAGAAGACAGCTGGTTCTTGATTTTGGAGGGGGGGGTGGGTTGGTGCCAGGGGGAGACTTTTGGTGATAACACTTTTTTTTTTCAAAAGTTTTGGGTAATAAAATGCCTTAAGCAAAATTTATATTTCTCTTCCCAGGTGGAGCAAATTAGAAAGGACATCCGGGATTTCAAAGCAAAGAGTGGAGTCAACAAAGTGATTATTTTGTGGACGGCAAATACCGAACGCTTTTGTGATGTCATTCCTGGAGTAAATGACACAGCAGAAAACCTAATGAAGACAATTGAGGTGATTTGCCACATCCTTGGAACAATTTGTCATCGATAAATAACTAGCTGGGCAATGTGTGTGCTGTCCAACAAATGAGACACTGACTTCCAATGAACCAAGTTCTTGGCCTCTTGCCACCTGGCTGCCTCTGGAACCTGTGAAGTCAAGAGTTGTCAGCATGCTTTGTGTGCAATACTAATTAGTAACTTTGTCATTACCTTTACTTTAATTTCCTTGTCCTGTCTCCTTGCAGTATGGAGGGGAGATATCCCCATCGTCCATGTTTGCCGTGGCTAGCATTTTGGAGGGCTGTGCCTACATTAATGGATCTCCACAGAATACCTTTGTCCCAGGAGCCATTGATCTTGCCATCAAACGCAAGGTGTTTATTGGAGGTGATGACTTCAAATCTGGCCAGACAAAAATCAAATCTGTTCTTGTAGATTTCCTCGTCAGTGCTGGGCTAAAGGTGAGAAGCTCTTTAATGTGTTTGGCCATCCAGTCGTTACACGTACCAATTATTGGACTTTAGTATTTATCAAGCATTCCATGGAATCTCAATGCTATTTCAGCAGGTATTTGGTCTGATCTCTAGTTTGCACTGAATTGGCTGATGTTTGGAGTCTTAGAACTGAACTGCATGTTTCTTTTGTCTGGCCCAGGAGCAAGCAGCAATAGTTTCTTGTTTGTTTTGTTCTTAAGTGACTTCTACTTGTGTGTTCATCTTCAATAGAAGCAGGATATGGCTTGGTTGTGATCGTGTGGACCATGACAACACATGGAGTGGCTATTAGGGAAGGTACCCATCGCTCCCAGTGCTTGTACAACTGTGTCCCAACAAAGTCTGCACCCCTTTTTAAAAAGGAAGAAAAAATGGAGGGGCAGATAACCATCTAGATATTAACTGGCAATAAGACTGTCTGTCCCTTTCTTTTTATTCTGGAATCATGGCTGGTAAAAACAGATGATTTGAGCCCAGATTATTTTAACCATGCTCTGCAATTTTTTCTTTGCTTCTAGTTTTAAATAAAAGTTAAAGCTCCCAATGTCAGTCTTTCAATTTTTGTGACTGTCATTACAGGAGGATACATTATCCCAAGACTTGGGCAACTTGTAGTGGAATTAGTTTAAGGATATTGGGAAGTTGAAGTTAATAATTAAATTGTCCAGTTACTACTTTTGTATGCTGGCCCTTTATGGTCTGTCTAATGTACCGAGTAGTTTCCATTATTAGCCATGACACACTGCTTAAAATAGTAGATGGCTTCCAGCCAGTTTTTAGGCTGACTTGGTTGTTTGCCAGTTTGTGCTATCCAGATTGCAATTTAATCGTTGCAGAGGAAAGAGCCCCAAAGAAGAATTTGCTATGTTAATTTCAGAAATAAATGACTGTGCTCGGCATATTTTTTTTCTTGCAGACTGTCTCGATTGTCAGTTACAATCACTTGGGCAACAATGATGGGAAGAACCTCTCTGCTCCAGAGCAGTTCCGATCAAAGGAGATTTCAAAGAGTAATGTAGTGGATGATATGGTTCAATCCAATCCTATCTTATACAAACCATCTGAGAAACCAGATCACTGTGTAAGTACTAGGGAGAAGGGCCTCCCTTTTTTTTTTTGCCTTTCTTCTCCCTACCCCTCCGTGACCAATTGTGGTTCAGTTCTGACTTGCTATTAAGAGGTCTGTCCCTCTGTAAGCACTATGCCAGGTTTAAAAATTTTACAGGAAACACTTTGATTATGGTTTTTTTAATATAAAACTGAATCTGTTGTATCTAAATTTTTATTTCCACTTGGTATTTCAAATGTCTGTCACCTCTTGTTTGAGTTTGTTTTTTTCCCTCTGCCTTACACTCACCAACCTGCTACCTATTCTGGGTGCTTTGGGCATGGACTTTGGTTTTGCAATTAGGCTTTCCTGTGGCCCAGTGATACTGTGGTTGATCTGAGCTGAGAGGCAGGCAAGTTGGCCACTGTTCCTGATCACTATCTCCACTCTAGGAATTTACCTGTCTGGACATGGGTGAGGGCAGGTTCATGTGTGGCTGTGGTGTTGTCATAGTCGGACATTTTGTTGATCATCGACTAGACTGTCATGAATAATGGTCTCTTGGGTAAGATGGGAAAGAGCTGTTGCTCAATAAAAACTACCCTTCAAGAATAGAGAACATTTCAAACCAATCTTCAATAAATATGCATGAGGACAATTTCATATTTATAGATGTTTAGCATAGATGAGGCTCTGTTTTTCTTAATTCAATCTCAGAAATGTGAGGTGATGCATTTTGGCAGAAGGGATAGGGAGAGTCAATATAGATAATATAGCACAGTTCTGGAGAATGTGCAGGGAGTGAGGTGGGTCTGGGGGTGCATGTGCATTGAAGGTAGCAGGACATCGAGAGTAGTTGACCAAACATATGGGATCTTAGGCTTCATGAATAGCAGTATTGAGTACAAGAGCGGGGAAGTTATGCTGAACCCTTTAAAGCTCTGGTTAGGCCACAGTATTGCATCCAGTTCTGGTCACCACACTTTTGGAAAGGTGAGAGGGTGCAGAGGCAATCAACTTCTAAAGGAAATTGGATGGGCACTAGAAGGAAATAAACTTGCAGGGCTATGGAGATAGTGGGGGAATGGGACTGACTGCTGGTTCTGTAGAGCAATCTCACTTCGATGGGACTAATGACCATCTTCTGTGCCATTATGACACGCTCTGTAGCCTAGTGGGATATTTATGGGAACTAGAAGAATTATTTTAAAATGAGACTACATGAGGTCATAAATATAAAATCTTTAAATGATGTTGGGTATGATAGCAGAAGAAATTTCATAAATAACTGGACTGAATTTTCAGGTAAAATAGGCTGAAGAGTTGTTAGTAGAGAAATGAGTTGTGTTGGGCTAAATGTCCCTTTTTCTCGTTTTTTTTTCTAAGGTACTATGTGTATTTGTGCTTTCCTTAGGTTGTTATTAAGTATGTCCCATATGTTGGAGATAGCAAACGTGCAATGGATGAATATACATCAGAGATTATGATGGGTGGCACTAACACCATTGTCCTCCATAACACCTGTGAGGTATGTATCAAATTTCAGTTTGTTTGGGGCAAGGTTGGGTGCACTTTTGAGGGGGGGGCAGTGGGGAGAGAAACAAAGACTTTTCATTCTAAGACTTTCAATACCTCCAGAAATTACAAGATGCTGTTTGTTTATTTGTTTGTTTCTGTGCATAAATTATCTGTTACAATTCCATTGTTTTTAAATTTAACACTCTCATTTTATAAATATCCCAAATCCCATAAATGGTCTCTTTACATAAAGAGCAACATGCAGCAAAATATGTTTTGCTGAGCTCAATACAGGGGATAATGGGAGCAGAGTTTCAAACGGAATCCCAGGAGGAGGCCAGTTGGCCCATTGTGACTTGCTGTTCAGCTGTTGCAGTATATGCTAATTCCACATTTCTGCCCTTTTTACTTTCACCAACTAGGGGAAAATATCCTCCCCATGATTTATGCCCTTTACTAATTTTGACATTTTAGATTTCCTTTTTTTTTTCAAACTTTCTTTTTGTGTCATTAGCTCCAGTTAACTTATTTTGCTGTAACTTTTTTGTTTCCTTTTGGCTCATTTCCTGACTCCGGGAGGACCTAGTACAACATGCAATACTACAACTGTACTCTAATCAATACAAAGTCAACTTTGTTTTTTGTATTCATTTGTCCCTTTTGTACAAGATCCAGGCCTGCTTGCCATTTTAATGTTTTTTTTCTACCTACATGTCCTATATCTGCTCCCTCTGATCTTGAGGAGCAAAGTTTTAGGATTAAATCATGCTATCCTTCACTGCTGCTTTTCCCAATGTGTCCTGCATCAACTTTTCTCTGCCTGTTCCATGAACCTATGTGTTTTCCTATGTCCTAAGTTTATCATGACCTCTACATAGGAACATAAGAAATAGGAGCAGCAGTAGACCATTTGGCCCTAATTCGATACCAGCAGCAAACTATAATATCTTGTGCCTGTAATCAATCCTTTTTATGATGGAGACAGAGATTCCAACACAGGCTCTAGGGAAATACCACAGTCAACTCTACCAATCCAAAAAGCAACTCTTCATCTTTTTTTGCTTTCTGCCCTTTGCCTGTCCTCCTCTTTGATTATATTGCCTTTTTTTAATAACGTGTGCATTACTTTTCATAAGTCTAATGGCACCTCCTATGGTACATCTACTGGGTTGCCTTTACACATTTTTTGCTTCCCTTTTCTCCACCCCCCCCCCCCCATCCTCAAATTTCCAATTCTGTTAGTGTAGTGGAACTTTCCCTACTTCTAGAACATTTTAAAATGCTGTTTTCACTCTAAGTTAATCCACAACTGACATTGTTGATGCTCTCCATTCAAGAGGGTGACATTTTTGTCACCTTTTTCATTTTAGTTAGCACAGCTATCTCTTTCCCCAAACTCCTTCATAATTCTGGGATGTGCATTATCTGTGGTATGGTGGCCTCTGT
Organism: Heterodontus francisci; assembly: GCF_036365525.1. Lineage (NCBI taxonomy): Eukaryota > Metazoa > Chordata > Chondrichthyes > Heterodontiformes > Heterodontidae > Heterodontus > Heterodontus francisci. The sequence continues at coordinate 3,887,955 of NC_090406.1, forward strand.
TCTAATAACCTGATTCCAATACTGACTCTCCTACAGTTCTGCTTTCACCCATCTCTCCCAACTACAGGATGGCTCCCTTTTGTTTTGTTTTTTTGCTTTACTTTTTTATTTGGGAAGAGATGTTAAACTGAGCTCCATCTGCCTGTTGAGTTGGACATAAATGATCTTGTGGCATTTCTTTCAAAGAACAGTCTATGCACATGCTTCGATTATACACTATCAGTAAACCCTGTCCCTTTCACTAACTCTGAACTATTTTGTTGCTCCTCATTCTGGAGGTATTTTACTTACTAAAAGAATCTTGCTATGTTCAAACCTCATTCTATTTAGGATTCCTTGCTGGCAAGTCCTCTTATCCTGGACCTAGTGATCCTGACTGAGCTTTGCCAAAGGATAACATTCCAAACAGAATTGGATCCAGAATTCCAAACATTCCACAGTGTTCTATCAATCCTCAGCTACCTTTGTAAAGCCCCATTGGTCCCAGATGGAAGTCCTGTCATCAACTCACTTTTCAGACAAAGGACCTGCATTGAAAATATTCTGAGGTGGGTGTTTGAAAAATCTAGTTACTGTTCCAGTGAAGCTAAAGGTTTCGTAGAGGGAGAAATTCTAAGGGGATTGAAAAATAGTGGTGAATTTAAGATGTAAAGTGTGTTGACTGACTCCATGAAGACCTTGTGGGTAAAAGTGGCATTCAGTGTAGCGCCACACAGATCAGAAAAGGAGCAATTAGGAATGAGACTAGACTAGGTGGCTCACTTGGTAAGGAACCAACACAGGAGCTACAAAGGGATGAAAACTATCCCTCACTTTTGTTATTGGGCAAAGGCAAGTAGACAGATCAAGTGGTGAATTAATAATCTATATCCGATTGATTCAGTGATCCCTTGCTCAGTGATGTATCTGAACATGTTGGGTCAGTGTACTATTGTAGGACTTGGTGGGGGGAGGGTGTGGGGGTGATTGTGTACCAAATACAGGACTGGCTACTGGGGGTGGGGGTGTGGTTCTATGGATTGACTGGTGATCAGTAACAATGATTTTTTTTTTAAAGAGCGTGTCTGGCCCTTCCTCCTCAGAACCACATGTTCCTGGAACACAAGATGCAAAGAAGCTTTGTGACTACCCGGATGGCTGGTCACTCTGCTGCTCAGCCTATACCTTGCAAAACTGCAAAACTCAACAATATCCTCAACAAGAACCATATTTTAAATGGTCACACCAATGGATATGTTAATTAAATTTACAAAAGTATTACTTGAAGTGCAGCCAGTGGTGTTGTAATATAGCTGAAGCTCTCTGTTACTCTTAATATGTCTGACTTTTTGGATTTCAATCTCTAAGCTATTCTGAATGTATCTGTGCTGTTTAATCCTCCCTCTCGAACACTGGAATATGAGAGTGCTGTTACACTTCACCTGTTTGCCACACCCCTATTCTCAGTGGGTGCTGTAAATTACTTTTAATATCTAGTTTTGGAACAGTTGAAACCTAGTCAAGAGCTTTTTAATGTAAACCATTTTTATTTTGGATGTATTGATTTACCTCATGGTAACAAATGGGCTATTTACTGCCACAAAAGCACAATCTTAAGATGTAACCAGATGCTAGGAACTCCAAATAAAATCCTTCATCTTGAAAAGTATCGATTGTAACTTTTTTTTCCTGGTGTCTTTGCCATTGTGCGTTGTACAGAGTTGTGCTGTAAATGGACAGCATCTTCAGAGAACATGGTCTTGACCATTTCCCCATCATCCATTAGTGCAAGATTTGCAAACTTTTCAGTCCAGAAGGAAGTTATGGTTAGCTATCTATATGCAGCCTGATCCTCCAATATCCTTTTTCACTACTCCTCCCTCCTGACTGCCCCAACTCTGTTTTAATTTTTTTCAAGTTCCTCTTTATTTAAAGATCAAACTTGCATTTTCTATTGTACCTTTCCATAGCCTCAGCAGGTCCAGAAGCATTCTAAATCCAATTGACCAATGTTGTAGTCACTGTGTTGTGGAAAAATGGGGCAACCAATTTTGTAAACAGCAAGGTGCCACGCAAATGAAATTTCTTTTAGTTTAATTGTGTGCTGCTGGTTGTGGGATTAATATTGGCAAGGACACCAGGAGAACTTATCTGCACAACTTCAAATAGTGCAGTGGGACCCTTTTAACAGGTGGTCTTAGTTTAACTCCTTGTCTCATCTGAAAGCTGGTATTTCCCACAGCCTGGATTATGGTATGCTAGTCCCTGGAGTGTCATAGCTGCAATGACACTGAAGGAGGCCATTTGGCCCATCAAGTCCATGTCTGCTTTCTGGAGAGCAATTCAATCAGTACCATTCCCTGGCTTTATCCCCATAGCCCTGTAAGTTTATTTAGCTCCAGTACCCATCCAATTTCCTCTTTGAAATTACTTCCTCCACTGTTTTTTGTAGGCAGCAAGTTCCAGGTCATTAACACTTGCTGCATTTTTCTTTTTAATTCTTCCTTGCATTTCTCCCTCACCCCACCTTGCCCAAAACCTTCAATCTGTGTTTCCTAGTCCTTGTACCATCAGCTGATGGGAACAGCTTTTCTTTGTCTACCCTATCCAAACTTTATAGTCCTGTACACCGCTATCAAATCTCTCCTAAATCTCCTTTGTTACAAGGAGAATATCCCAGCTTCTCCATCCTAACCTTGTAGCTAAAATCCCTCAGCTCTGGAACCATTTTGGTAAATTTCCTCTGCAGCCTCTCAAGGACCCTCGCATCCTTACTAATGTATGAGCTGGATACTGTACTCTAGTTGTGGCCTAATCAGAGCTTTATGAAGATTCAGCATAACTTCACTGCTTTTGTACACCATACCTCTATTTCTGAAGCCCAAGATCCCATATGCTTTCTTAACCACTCTCTCAATATGTCCTGCCACCTTCAAAAAATCTATGCACAGAAACCCGTAGGCCCCTCTGTCTCTGTATAATGTTTAGAATAGTTCCATTTAGACTATTTTGCCTTTTCCGTATCCCTGCTGCTAAAATGCAGCACCTTGCATCCCTCAGTATTAAATTCCATCTGCCACTTGCCTGTGCATTCTGCTATCTATCTATGCCCTGCTGCAGTTGATTGGTATCATCGTCCCTGTCACACCTCCAAGTTTGGTATCATGGTGGGAGTTAAACCCATGACCTGACGCAGGTCATTGCTGACAGCTAAGCCATACCAGACACCTTGTAGCAATCTTTGTTGAGAATGAGATGTTTGGCACATTGAAGGAACTGGAGAGAAATGTTTGGTGGCAAACTGACCTCATAGTATGAGTTTGAGGAGATGTGCGGTAAGGGAAATAGCAGGTCAAATGGAAAGCTTTTCTTGGATCCTGAACATAGTTCATTCCTCCTGATCTCTAACCTATTCTGGCCTCTTGTGTACTCTGCCTTGCATCACCCCACCATTAGCAGCTGTGCTGTCAGCCAGTTAGATCCTAAACTCTGGGATTCCTCCCTTTGGGTGCTCTGCTCTTTGCCTCACCTCCAGTCCCTACTTTTAAAATCCACGCATTTGGTCAAACTTACTCCTATCCTCGAGTTCCAGAGTTATTCAATGCCTGTAACTTCTGGGGTGATTGTAATGCTTGCATTTGGCTTTGTATTTGATCTGAACTTTATCTGACTTTAAGCTGTATAGTTACTGTCTGTGTTAAAGGCCACAGACATTTGTAGTTACTTCACCCAGCAAAAGCCATGGATTATGTTTGATTGGAAATAAAAGCAGGTTTTTGAGACTGCACAGCCACAGAAAACTACACTAACCTTTGGCCGCAAGTAAAGCTCCTATACTGCTGCAGCAAACATTCCCAGGGAGGATACAGTGCTGGCTCAGGAGAGAGCACCCTCCAGCACTGCCACAGCAAATGCTCTCAGGCAAGGTGTAGTGTGGGCTAGATACTGCCCCAATCCCTTACTACAGCAAAAACTGATCATTCCCCATGAGCCTCCCATTTTCTGTTTAGATAGCTGATTTAGAGGCAGTTTAGCTCCCACAGGAGCTGTGGGAACTGAGTTGAGAATTGCCACACTTATTTCAGGTTGACATATTACAGACTGACCTGGGCAGGTTTTGCTGATTGTCAGGGCAAGTGGTTTGATTACAATGTTTACTGTCATCGAGCTGGGACAATGAATCCAGTGTGTGGGTGGAGCAGCTGTCACTGAAAAGCCCTTTCTGCAAACTTCCTGTTGAACAATATCTGAACCATGACTTGCATTTACATAGCACCTTTAATGCTTATGCTCCGATCTAACATTTTCCTTGTTTTTTGACCCACTTCAATTGTGTAGTGTCCCCTTAGTGTTTCTGTCTCTGTACTCTCTCCACAATCATTTTGTATATGCAACCCTCAATGTCCATTATCCTGGGGCAATACCTGGCAATTCCCTCAATCCCAGGGCAGTACCTAGACATTTCCCCTTGACCCCAGGGCAATACGTGAGAGTCTCTTCAACTCTGTTGAGGAATCAGAAGGAATAGCCACTTTCAGACCAATAGTGCTGTGTCAATGAGATTACATCTCAATCACTAACCCATACAGGGAATACGATGATCGATAAGGGCACTCCCTACCCCTTTACTGTTTTCCCCATTTCCCCCTCTCCTAATTTCCCCCATTTCCTCTGTACCTCCTCCTTCTCACTTCCCTTCCCTCCAGACATGGGAGATCAGGATCACATTGGGTGGGCTATCAAAGAGTGAGCAGCAGAGTGGGATTAGACTGGCTGGGATATTGAAGGGTGTGAGGAGTGGTCAGGTGAGCAGGATTAGACTGGGTGGGATATTAAAGGGTGCGGGGAGTGAGGGAGAGAGTGGGATTAGACTGGGTGGGATATTAAAGGGTATGGGGAGAGAGGGAATCATTGGGATGCTGGGGTCTAGTCCAGAGAAACACTGGTGCAATCTAGACGTTTCCTTGTTGAAAGAGAGCTACGTCAAGGAGGCAAGAAATAAGAAAAGGATCCACAACATTTATTGATGCAGTTTAATATGCAACTGACCATCTAAAGAATTTTTACAATATATAAAGAACATACAGGTGACATAATATATATACTACACAGAACGACTATAGCAAACCATGGCCCATGGGATTGGGATCAGCAAACTGCCTGGGGCAGGAGCCAACTTTTGTGCTCAATACTGTCAGGATGTAACACAAAGGTTTAATGCAATTACACATCAATTGGCAGACAATGGGAATATGGGGCTGTACAGACTCATAACAGGTAGATATTTAAAAAAATATATCTAATAAAACATGAGGGTCAGAAAGCGACTGAGGTCCTTCTTGGTATCAAGTGGCAAACTTTGTATTTTATAATAATCAAGACACAAATTCATTTTAGAAGGTGATCTGGTCTGACTGACACCCCTATATTCTCCCTCCTCCAAAAACGTGCCGACTCTGACGAGGGTATGAGATCCTAGGGTATGGGACTTCCCCAAGAAACTTCCCACATGTTTCATGAAAGAGACATTGTCTGGTTATGTGGTCTAAAGGTTATTACAGCATGTCCTGGCGCCTGATACCCACACACACACCAGGCTTCCAGCAGGGCTAACGGACAGTAATCCATGGCGGAGGGGTTGGGGGGGGAAACCTTGGCTAGTTTAAACCTCTCTCCCTAACCTTGGGGTTACTGCGGGCAATTGAAGCAGTCCGACATGTGTCCAGTGATCACAGTATGCTAGCTCCCGGGTTGTTTGGTTCGGTACCACACTGAGCAAGCTGTTCACTCACTGAAACCCCCTTGACACATTCAGGGCCGAATGGATGGGTTTTCAGTGCAATGCTCCCTTGGCACCGTTACTTTACCCTCTAATGCATTACTGAAATGCGACAGCATCTCCCACCCCCGAATCCCTCCTCGTAACCTCGCCCTTCACCACAAGTTACTGATACCATGGCAACACAATGCTTTGGGTGGGGAGAATATGTTGCAGGCAATTTCAAGATTGTAATCTCCACATGTCAATCACTCTTTTAGTGTCAGAACCCGAGGAATGGACGGAAAATAAAACCGGTGAAAAAGTGGATTTAATTCTATGGAGGGAAGTTTGAAGCTAGACTTGACCTACGGAGTGGGCACTGGGTCTCCTCACCTTCCTATAGGAGAAAAACACAACAGACATGGAGTGGGAGAGAGTGCGCGAAAGACGGAGCTTGTGAAAGAAAACGTGAGCGGAATTGTGCCAAAGTGTGTGAGAGAATGTGCACAAGCAGGAGAGCAGGAGCATGCAGCAGAGGCAGAGAGGACCATTTCTAAAACTGGATGAGAGCACTGAGGGCGGAGATCAAGGAATCAACCATCAGCAGTTGATCCTGATCTATTTGGCTCAGTACCACACCAGGTAATACATTCCCAATAGTGAAGAATCTTCTGAAGGGTGGCACAGGTTTATTCACAAGAATTGGATCAGAATAACTGCCATGTAAGAGCCCGAGGATCAGAGGAAGCATTCAACATAACATCAGCCCACCGGGAGATCCTGGGTGGGAGAGTGGAAGAGTCTGTTACATGGAATAATCCAAAGAAGAACATTTTGCCTACTCTGGGCAAACTGTCAGTTTTTCTACCAAGACAAGGGAGACCATTTGGGCCATTCAACTAGAAACCCTCAACAGTTTCATCCAACTGTTTCTTAAATTGTTCCACCTCCCCAACTCCATGTGTGATTGGGCCTAAATTAACTTTTTCCCTATTTGATTCTGTGACTGCTTATTGGCAGAATGTTCTGAATTTACATTTTCCCTACCATTTACAGTTTTGTACAACTCAATGAAGCTCTCCCAATAATTTCCTTCCAAGGTTGAAATGGCCAAGATTCACCCTGCAATAGACTTGCTCCACTGTCCTTTGGATGAGATGTTAGGCTGAGCCCCATCTATCTGTCCTGATGGATGTTAAAGATCCCATGGACACACTGGAAGAGAAGGAAGCTCTCCCAGTGTCCTTCCCAACATTATTAACACAAACAACACCAGCACATTACTTGATCATCTCATTCAGTTTGCGAGATCTTGTTATGTGCAGGAAAGCTGCCATGTTCACACAAATAATGGCGACGCCACTGTTTGTGGAGCACTTTGAGATGCAACACTAAGGCCAAATTCTTTTCTTGAAAACATACACCTGAGCAGCAGTCAGTTGTTGCCACAGTGAGCTGAGGAAATTCAGAGCCCTTCCCCCGAATGTCCCACAGAACAGGTCCCAAGTACCAACTGAATGGCAGAACCTTTAACAGAAGCCAGAACTAGTAAATAATTACAACATTTACAAGGAAGGGTTGGGAACCTGGATCAGGAGCTGTAGGAAATAGGTTTGTGCTCTGGTAAGTTACACCTCATCAATTCACATCTCTCTCACTCATGAAGCTGCACCCAAAAGACCAGTTGGTTCTCTGGGCAGTTTTGACCCACAAAGGTCTCAGGATACATCTTTAGTCTATGTATGTTAGCTGATTTCAGCACAGAACAGGGCATGTATCTAAGACCCTCTCAGTCGTGTGCTGCGATGCATTCACCGACCAGTCCGTGGAAGGTGGAGTGGGGGGGGGGGGGGGGGGGGGGGGGAGGGGAACAACTCTGAGGAGCCCTTTTTCAGAAAAACTCAGGTACAAATACAGGTCCTCGGTGCCCCAAAGACATGAACCCCTGAACAATATAGACTTAGAGTTTTGCGAATCTTCAAAACACTCACAGGAGGACTCGGATTAAGTTTACAACAAACTGGAGTGAAGTTAGGAGTTGAGATCCTTCAATCAGAGCAGAGGAAGGCAATGGCAGTTATAGAAAGGATCGAGTGTTGGGTGGCAAGGAGTTGCGGATCCTCTGGAAATGAACAGTGGTTGAACTAGAAGACTTGCTGGACTATCTGAGTATGATTAAACCACACCAGAGCCTGTGTCAGCAGGCAGCAGAACACTCCATTTCCTTGGCGATTAAGTGTGCGAGCAGCAATATTGGTACTGGTATGGCTCACTGTCACCAACTTCTTTCCCAGAAAACGTTCCTGAAATTCTTTCTGAAAAGACTGTTTGCTAACAGACTCCTCTGTGTCCATTGTGACAGGTTTTAGGAGAGAGAGAGAGACAGATACAGTGCCACCTGTTCATATAACTATGAAAAGATGGGAGTAAACTGTCCAACACCAAAACACCACCCCCCCTCCCCCCCCCCCCCCCGTTACCCTGCTAAGAGAGGAGTTCCGGCTTCGATGGGTGGGCTACCAAGAGGTTACACCAGCTGAGGGTCTGCGTTTGGCTTAGAACCCCTCCCAGCAGTGCCACATTACAGGCTTCAGGGCCCATAGACAACACCAGGCTGGTGATGGACATCCTGGCTTATTAGCTGTAAAAAGGAGCCCCTCTCCACCACTCAATCTCATTTCGAAGATCACCAGAGGTTAATCGGAACCATTGAGTTAGGGATAGGATAGTGTCATGTTGGAAACACAGTGCTAAGTAACGGAAATACTCAAACAGTGAGCTGGTTTGGGGATGCTCAAGGATTCAGACTTTTTTTGTTTGTTATCTGAATAGACAATACTTTTTATACAAAAACTGTGTCGTAAAACAGTAAAATGTCTTTGATCGCCTTGCACTGCCCCTTCGCTCTGTTATCCCCTCCCAAACCCCCCCCCCATGTGTAAAGGTGACCTCTTCAGTTCCTCCAGCAGGCCTCAGGCTTCTATGAGCAGCTCATCCCAACGTAACTCCCGAGGATTTACTACAGTGCATCACAGCAGACACTGCTGCTCAAGTAATTGTCCATTAAATATTATTTATTTCGAATGAGATTGACCTCCCACATGAACTTTTTCTTCTCATTTCCAGCAGGGTTGCATGAGGATCAGAAGAGGGGGGTCTGGAGGGTTCGGTCACACACTCATTGTCATACTGGGGGAGTACTGGAAAAAGAAAGCACAGCACATGAAAGATTATTATAGAATCGTACAGCAAAGGAGGAGGCCATTCAGCCCATTGTGCCTGTGTTGGCTCTTTATAGAGCTAGTCAGTTAGTCCCACGCCCCTGCTCTTTCCCCATAGAACTGCAAATTTTCCTTTTCAAATATTTATTCAATTCCCTTTTGAAAGTTTCTGTTGGATCTCCTTCCACTGCCTTTCAGGCAGCACATTCCAGGTCACAACACATCGCAGTGTAAAAACATTTCCCCTCATCGCCCAAAGGTTACCAGAGGTCACCTGATGCTGATGATAAAGTTGGGAGGAAGAGACTTCAGAACGTGGCTGTATGTAGCCACCTAAGAACTTAAGAAATAGGAGCAGGAGTAGGCCATTCAGCCCCTCGGGCCTGCTCCACCATTCAATAAGATCATGGCTGATCCGATCTTGGCTGCAATTCCACTTTCCTGCCTGTTGCCCATAACCCTTGACTCTCCTATAACTCAAAAATCTGTCTATCTCAGCCTTGAATATATTCAATGGCTCAGCCTCCACTGCCCTCTGGGGTAGAGAGATTCCTCTCCATCTCTGACTTAAATAATGGCCAGAATCTGCAAATACATTGTGACAGTTGACATAACAAAATTTAATGAAAAGAGTTCACGCAACAATTTACAGAGGTAAATTTTGATGCAAAAATGTGACCAACTATTGCAACAGGATTAAGCTTTGTGGACAGTAAGTGCACTTCAGAATGCAAAACATGACGAGTGGACAGGGGCATGTTTGAGGCATGAACACCAACACGGACCATAGAATCATAGAATGATAGCAGCATAAAAGGCCATTCAGGTTCTCGATCCCAAGCTAGCTGCCGACAGGTAGTCCCACTCCCCAGCTCTTTCCCTGCAGCCCTGGAAATTGTTTTCCCACAGGTGTTTACCTAATGCCCTTTTGAAAGCCACCATTGAATCTGTCATCACCACACTCTCAGACAGTGCATTCCAGATCATAAACAAAAGCTTTTCCTCATGTCGCCGCTTTTGGTTCTTTTGCCACTCACCTTAAATCGGTGTCCTCTGGTTCTCGACTCTTCTGCCAATGGGAACAGTTTCTCCCTATCTATTCTGTCCAGACCTTTCATGAGTTTGAACTTCTCTATCTAATCTCCTCTCAATCTTTTCTTCTCTAAGGAAAACATCTTCAGCTTCTCCAATCTATCCACGGAACTGAAGTCCCTCATCCCTGAAACCATTCTTATAAATACTTTCTGCACCTCTCTAAAGCCTTCACATCCTTCCTATATTGTGGTGCCCAGAATTGGACGCAATACTGCAGCTGGGTCTAACCCAGTGTTTTATAAAGGTTTAGCATGTAAAGTTTTTAATACACACACACTCATACTCGCAAGTGCACCATATACACATGTGCGCACACACTCGCACATGGATTTCAGTGATACACATCTCGCTACACAGAGAACAGAATGAAGAAATGGGGTTAGAGTCATAGAGAGATACAGCACTGAAACAGGCCCTTCGGCCCACCGAGTCTGTGCCGACTATCAACCACCCATTTATACTAATCCTACATTAATCCCATTACCCTCTCACATCCCCACCTTCCCTCAATTCTCCTACCACCTACCTACACTAGGGTCAATTTACCTGTCAACCTGCAAGTCTTTGGCTGTGGGAGGAAACCGGAGCACCCGGCAGAAACCCACGCGGTCACCTGATGGGTGAAGTTGCATCATCCCGGTGTGGGATTGAGCCAAACAGTTCAGTCAGCTCATAGGCTCCATCCCCAGCCTGTGCAGAATGAGCCCAGGCTTGGTTGTGCTGTGGTTCTGTTACTGGACCAATAATCCAGAGGCCCAGGCTAATGCCCGAGCAACACAGGTTCAAATCCCATCATTGCAGCTGGTGGAATTTAAATTCAATTAACAAATGCATTCAATTAATTAATAAAAGTTTGGAATTGAAAACTAGTCTCAGTTATGGTGCCATGAACTCATCGATCGTCGTCAAAACCAATCTGGTTCACTAATATCCGTTCAGGGAAGGAAATCTGCCATGCTTACCTGGTCTGGCCGACATGTGATTCCAGTCCCACATCAATGCGGCAAATTCTTAACTGCTCTCTGAAGGGGCCTAGAAGGGTTCAGGAAGACCAACCACCAATTTCTCAGAGTGACTAGGGATGGGCAATAAATTCCAGCCTTGCAGCAATGCCCACATCCCAAGAATTTGTTAATAAAAACCTGGTTTCAGCTGGGATAAAAGTGTGAATTTGCATAATTTCCCTGGGTTGAGGGGAAACCAGCCAGGGTTCCCCCTCCCCATCACTGTCCAGTGACCCCCTGGGTTAGAGAGAGGGGGAAATCAGCCAGGGTTCCCCCTCCCCATCACTGTCCAGTGACCCCCTGGGTTAGAGAGAGGGGGAAATCAGCCAGGGTTCCCCCTCCCCATCACTGTCCAGTAACCCCTGGATTGGAGGGAGGGGGAAATCAGCCAGGGTTCCCCTTCCCCATCACTGTCCAGTAACCCCTGGATTGGAGGGAGGGGTTCCTGCTCAAGTTCCAGTGACTTCTGTTGGAAAGTCTGTGGATATCAGGCATAGACAGGACTAGGCCCCTTGATCAAATGCTGAGAGTCCACCCTCAAAGTTAAAGGACCTAAAGGTCATTAGATTTTTATGACAATCTTCACCTGGCTAAGTTAACTGAGGCTGGACAGAGTTAGCACTGACAGAAGAGGTGGAAGGAAATAGCCGAGAGAGAGAGAGAGAGAGAGAGAGCCAAGCAGTAACCGAACTTACACTTTCATTTTGGAATGGATTTAAGAAGTTGCCCGCCATCTCGCCATCGTCACGTGGAGTTCCTGGAGGATTGCTCATCCCAGTCATGTTGTTTGGGGAATTCTAAAAGGAAAAGGATGTTGATTGTTGCTGTACTAACATCAGAGAAGCTGTGATAACCCATTCCCAGGATTCACTACACTCCCCAATAGCAAATCCTTCCCTTCCTCTAGTCCCCAAAGTAAACTCCTAGTGTATGCGAAAAATTCCAGAAATGATGAATAATTGAAGAATTCATCCAGGACCATTCATTTCAACTAACTTTTACAAACATCAGGAACTGAAGCAAGAAGGTGAAAACAGTCCCAGCAAAGGGCATTTAATTGGTCATTGGATAGACATATGGATGAAAATGGAATAGTGTAGGTCAGATGGTTTCACAGGTCGGCGCAACATCAAGGGCCGAAGGGCCTGTACTGCGCTGTAATGTTCTAAATCTAAATCAAACGGCCACTAGATGGAGACTGAATACAAGTTTGAAACGATTTAAAAAGTAAATCTGTAAATTTACTAAAGCAGGTTAATTCACTGATGCCAGTATTTCCTGCAGGCTGACACACTGATACAGTGAGTGTGTCAAACACAGGGCTATTAACACTGTCATGCTGTTCTCCCACCGACCTTTGCCTCAAATTGTGCTCCCATTTGGGACTGCAGGGTCCGACAAAATAACCTCCAATTCCAGTGTGATGCAGATCCAGGGCTGGTAACTCGTCTTCTAAACTTACACAAATTCCTGTCCGATGCCAATTCCATTTATCAGGAGTACTGAGCTCAAATTCTCCACAAGCATACACGATACATCAGCCATGCCTCAGTAGGTAGTCAGAAGGTTGTGGGTTTAAGACCCATTTTAGAGAGTCAAGTCCATGATCCAGTCTGAGATTGCCAGTGCAGTACTGAGGGAGTGCTGCACTGTCGGAGGGTTAGTACTGAGGGAGTGCTGAACTGTCGGAGGCTCAGTACTGAGGGAGCGCAGCAGTGACGGAGGGTCAGTACTGAGGGAGCGCTGCACTGTCGGAGGGTCAGTACTGAGGGAGCGCTGCACTGTCGGAGGGGCAGTACTGAGGGAATGCTGCCCTGTCGGAGGGTCACTACTGAGGAACTGCTTCGCTGTCGGAGGGTCAGTACCGAGGGAATGCTGCACTGTCGGAGGGTCAGCACTGACGGAGTGCTGAACTGTCGGAGGCTCAGTGCTGAGGGAGTGCTGCACTGTCAGAGGCTCAGTACTCAGGGAGCGCAGCAGTGTCGGAGGGTCAGTACTGAGGGAGCGCTGCACTGTCGGAGGGGCAGTACTGAGGGAATGCTGCCCTGTCGGAGGGTCACTACTGAGGGACTGCTTCGCTGTCGGTGGGTCAGTACTGAGGGAATGCTGCACTGTCGGAGGGTCAGCACTGAGGGAGTCTTTCACTGTCGGTGGGTCAGTACTGAGGGAATGCAGCACTGTCGGCGCAGTACTGAGGGAGTGCAGCACTGTCGGAGGGTCAGTACTGAGGGAGCGCTGCACTGTCGGAGGGTCAGTACTGAGGAAATGCTGCCCTGTCGGAGGGTCAGTACTGAGGAAATGCTGCCCTGTCGGAGGGTCAGTACTGAGGGAGTGCTGCACTGTCGGAGGGTCAGCACTGAGGGACTGCTGCACTGTCGGAGGGTCAGCACTGAGGGAGTCTTTCACTGTCGGTGGGTCAGTACTGAGGGACTGCTGCACTGTCAGAGGGTCAGTACTGAGGGAGTGATGCACTGTCAGAGGGTCAGTACTGAGGAAATGCTGCCCTGTCGGAGGGTCAGTACTGAGGGACTGCTGCCCTGTCGGAGGGTCAGTACTGAGGGACTGCTTCGCTGTCGGAGGGTCAGCACTGAGGGAGTGCCGCGCTGTCGGAGGGTCAGTACTGAGGGAGTGCCGCACTGTCGGAGGGTCAGCACTGAGGGAGTCTTTCACTGTCGGAGGGTCAGCACTGAGGGAGTCTTTCACTGTCGGTGGGTCAGTACTGAGGGACTGCTGCACTGTCGGAGGGTCAGTACTGAGGGACTGCTTCACTGTCGGAGGGTCAGTACTGAGGGAGTGATGCACTGTCAGAGGGTCAGTACTGAGGGAGTGATGCACTGTCAGAGGGTCAGTACTGAGGGACTGCTTCACTGTCGGAGGGTCAGTACTGAGGGACTGCTTCACTGTCGGAGGGTCAGTACTGAGGGAGTGATGCACTGTCAGAGGGTCAGTACTGAGGGAGTGATGCACTGTCAGAGGGTCAGTACTGAGGAAATGCCGCCCTGTCGGAGGGTCAGCACTGAGGGAGTGCCGCACTGTCGGAGGGTCAGTACTGAGGGAGTGCCGCACTGTCGGAGGGTCAGTACTGAGGGAGTGCTGCCCTGTCGGAGGGTCAGTACTGAGGGACTGCTTCGCTGTCGGAGGGTCAGCACTGAGGGACTGCTGCACTGTCGGAGGGTCAGCACTGAGGGACTGCTGCACTGTCGGAGGGTCAGCACTGAGGGAGTCTTTCACTGTCGGCGTGTCAGTACTGAGGGACTGCTGCACTGTCAGAGGGTCAGCACTGAGGGACTGCTGCACTGTCAGAGGGTCAGCACTGAGGGACTGCTTCACTGTCGGAGGGTCAGTACTGAGGGACTGCTTCACTGTCAGAGGGTCAGTACTGAGGGAGTGATGCACTGTCAGAGGGTCAGTACTGAGGGAGTGATGCACTGTCAGAGGGTCAGTACTGAGGGACTGCTTCGCTGTCGGAGGGTCAGCACTGAGGGAGTGCCGCACTGTCGGAGGGTCAGTACTGAGGGAGTGCCGCACTGTCGGAGGGTCAGTACTGAGGGAGTGCCGCACTGTCGGAGGGTCAGTACTGAGGGAGTGCTGCACTGTCGGAGGGTCAGTACTGAGGGAGTGCTGCACTGTCGGAGGGTCAGCACTGATGGAGTCTTTCACTGTCGGTGGGTCAGTATTGAGGGAGTGCTGCACTGTCGGAGGGTCAGCACTGAGGGAGTCTTTCACTGTCGGTGGGTCAGTACTGAGGGAGTGCTGCACTGTCGGAGGGTCAGTACTGAGGGAGTGCTACACTGTCGGAGGGTCAGTACTGAGGGAATGCTGCACTGTCGGAGGGGCAGTACTGAGGGAGTGCTGCATTGTCGGAGGGTCAGTATAGAGGGAGTGCTGCACTGTCGGAGGGTCAGTACTGAGGGAGCGCTGCACTGTCGGAGGGTCAGTACTGAGGGAGTGCTGCATTGTCGGAGGGTCAGTGCTGAGGGAACGCCGCACTGTCGGAGGGTCAGTACTGAGGGAGCGCTGCATTGTTGGAGGGTCAGTACAGAGGGAGTGCTGCACTGTCAGAGGGTCAGTACTGAGGGAGTGCCGCATTGTCAGAGGGTCAGTACTGAGGGAGTGCTGCACTTTCGGAAGGTCAGTACCAAGTGAGTGCTGCATTGTTGGAGGGTCAGTACAGAGGGAGTGCTGCATTGTCGGAGGGTCAGTATAGAGGGAGTGCTGCACTGTCAGAGGGTCAGTACTGAGGGAGCGCTGCACTGTCGGAAGGTCAGTACCAAGTGAGTGCTGCATTGTTGGAGGGTCAGTACAGAGGGAGTGCTGCATTGTCGAAGGGTCAGTACAGAGGGAGTGCTGCACTGTCAGATGTGCTGTTCTTTTGGTTGAGATGTTAATCTGAGACCTCGTTTGCTGTTTCAGGTGGACATAAAGGATTTCACAGCCATTATTTCTAAGAGCAGGAGAGTTCTTCTCACTGTCCTCGCCAGTATTTATCCCTCAACCAACAACACAAAAACAGATCATCTGGTCATTATGACATTTCTGTTTGTGGGATCTTTCTGTGCACAAATTTGCTGCCGAATTTCCCACGTTACAACAGTGACTACACTTCGAAAAGTACTTCATTGGCTGTAAAAAGGTTTGGGACATTCTGGGGTCCCGAAAGTTGTTATCGAAACGCAAGTCTCGATACAATTCTATAACTATATTTTGTTGGCAGCCGCTTTTATTTGGATCAGTCTTGACTGCGATGATTCTCAAGGTCGATTAACCTACTGCAGGGGTCACACATGAAGAAAAGCCACTCTGTACCATAGTGGGTGAGCACCTCCTGCACTGCAGAATGAGGTGAATGCAATCAGAAACAAATTCAATTCCTTGAACGAGTTAGAAATGTCTAATTTCCTGTGAAAGTTCTTCTGAATTTTGTTTAGCAGCAAAAGCTATCAGAAAAGATTGAACAGGCTGAGGCTCATTTCTCTGGAAAAGAGCAGGCTGAAGGGTGACCTGATAATTCTGAAGGATTTTGATAGTGTAGACATGAAAGAAATGTTTCCACTTGTGGGTGAGGCCAAAACCAGGGACCATGAATAATAAGACAGTCATTAATAAATCCAATAGAGAATTCGGGCAAAACGTCTTTACCCAGGGAGTGGTGAGAATATGGAACAGGGAGTAATTGTGGCAAATAACTTAGCTGCATTTAAAGGGAAGTTAGATAAACATACGAGGGCAAAAGGAATTAAGGGATATGTCAGTGTAAAAGACACGGCTGAAGCATTTGCAACCATCTTCAGCCAGAAGTGCCGAGTGGATGATCCATCTCAGCCTCCTCCTGAGGTTCCCAACATCATAGATGCCAGGTTTCAACCTTTTGATTCACTCCATGTGATATCCCATGGGGCTAAGATGATTGGCCTCCAACAACCAATACCATCTTCCTTCGTGCTAGATATGACTCCAATCAGTGGAGAGTTTTCCCCCTTGATTCCCATTGACTTCAGTTTTGCTCCTTGATGCCGTACTCAGTCAAATGCTGCCTTGATGTCCAGGGCAATCACTTGCACCTCACCTCTAAATTTAGATCTTTTATACTGACTGTATTGAGATCTGGAGCTGGGTGGCCCTGGTGGAACACAAGCTGAGCATCAGTGAGCATGTTGTTGCTGAGTAAGTGCCACTTCATAGCATTGTCACTTTGCTAATGATTGAGAGTAGACTGGATTGCATTTGTCCTGCTTTTTGTGTACAGGACATACCTGGGCAATTTTCCACATTGGTGGGTAGATGCCAGTGTTACAGCTGTACTGGAACAGCTGGGCTGGGGTGCGGATAATTCTGGAGCACCAGTCTTCAGTACTACAACTGGGATGCCGTCAGGGCCCGTAGCCTTTGCTGCATCCAGTGCCTTCGGCCATTTCCTGATATCACATGGAGTGAATCAAAAGGTTGAAGCCTGGCATCTGTGATGTTGGGAACCTCAGGAGGAGGTGTACCTACTCCACATGGACTGCAGCGGTTCAAGAAGGCAGCTTACCACCACCTTCTCAAGGGCAATTACGGATGGGTAATAAATGCTGGCCTGGCCAGCGACACCCACATCCCATGAACAAATAAAAAACAATGTTGAAAGGGTGAGATGCAGTAAGGCAAGCGAAGCCTTGTGTGGAGCATAAAGACCAGCACAGACCTGTGGGCCGAATGGCCTGTTTCCATGCTGTAGACTTGATTATAACAACAGGCCAGAGAAATCGCCAAGCTGCAACCTGCTCTGGGGAGTAACTTACCTTTGACAATCCATCAATATCACCAGAACCTGTAAAATAGAAAGAAGCAATTAGCCAATCACAGCCCTAGGCTCAACTCTCCCTCTCCTCTTGGATTTGTCCCTAATCTTCAGATTCGCCTCTCCAACCAACTCCTGGAGTGAATGGAAAAGGGTGAAGGGCTGTTCCCCAGGGGGTGCTGACACAGCCTAGTACCCATGGTGGGGTACAGCCTGGGGGTATGGGGGGAGGCCAGAAGATGGGAAACACAGGGAGGGGGAGAGGCTCCAATACTCCTCATTCCCTTACCCATACCCCCTCACTCACCTCATCCTCACTCCTTCAGCCCAGAAATTTACCCAGTACTGTATTACACTGTCTCACTCCAAGCCCAGGGCTGTATTACTGTGTGTTCCCTCAAACCCACGGGTGCATTACTCAGTTCCCCCAGACCAAGGGGTGTATTATTTTGCGTTATCCAGGCTCAGGGTTTTATTACTCTGTGTTACTCAGGCTCAGGGATTTATTATTCTGTTTCTCCAGGCTCAGGGATTTATTACTCTGTTACCCAGGCTCAAGGATTTATTACTCTGTGATACTCCACGCTCAGAGATTTATTACTCTGTTTCTCCAGGCTCAGGGATTTATTACTCTGTGCTCCCCCAGGCTCAGAGATTTATTATTCTGTTTCTCCAGGCTCAAGGATTTATTACACTGTGTTATTCCAGGCTCAGGGACTTATTACTCTGTGTTACCCCAGGCTCAGGGATTTATTACTCTGTGTTACCCCCAGGCTCAGGGATTTATTACTCTGTTACCCCCAGGCTCAGGGATTTATTACTCTGTGTTACTCCACGCTCAGGGATTTATTATTCTGTTACCCCAGGCTCAGGGATTTATTACTCTGTGTTACCCCAGGCTCAGGGATTTATTACTCTGTTACCCCCAGGCTCAGGGATTTATTACTCTGTGTTACTCCACGCTCAGGGATTTATTATTCTGTTACCCCAGGCTCAGGGATTTATTACTCTGTGTTACCCCAGGCTCAGGGATTTATTACTCTGTGTTACCCCCAGGCTCAGGGATTTATTACTCTGTTACCCCCAGGCTCAGGGATTTATTACTCTGTGTTACTCCACGCTCAGGGATTTATTACTCTGTGTTACTCCACGCTCAGGGATTTATTACTCTGTTTTTCCAGGCTCAGGGATTTATTACTCTGTTACTCCAGGCTCAGGAATTTATTACTCTGCGTTACCCCAGGCTCAGGGATTTATTACTCTGTTTCTCCAGGTTCAGGGATTTTTTTACTCTGTTATTCCGGGCCACATGGTATTACCTAGCGTGCCATTTATGTGATGAGGCTCCATGCCTGCCATTCCACCCAGTGATCCCTCAGCTCCTGGACCCATTGGGAACTGAGAGAGAAAAGAGAAAGATGATATTAATACCTGACAATGAGTCACTTCGTGTCCCTGCGGCTGACCTTACTGACAGACAGGGCATCACACTGGGCTACCACAAGCCACCCATTATTCCTCAACATTAGATATTATTCTAGTTTTACTCATTTGGCTCATGGGTAGTTCTCTTGCCTCACAGATAGCCGGTTGTGGGTTCAAGTCCACTCCAGACACTTGGGCCCATAGTCTCAGCTGACATTCCCAGTGCAGTACTGAAGGAATGCTGCACTGTTGGAAGTCTGTCTTTTGGATGAAACATTAAACTGAGGCCTGCCTGCGCTCTCGGGTTGATGTTAAAGATCCCACAGCCACTATTTCAAAGAAGGTTAGGAAGTTCTTCTCCCCAGTGTCCTTGCCAATATTCATCCTTCAACTAACATTACAAAAACAGATTATTTGGTCATTAACACATTGCTGCTTGTGGGATCTTGAGTGCAAATTGTCTGCCTCATTTCCTACATTACAACAGTGACTACACTGCAAGGGATACTCTGAGGATCTTATCAGGAACTTTATAATTACAAGTTCATTCTTCCTCCCAACAACATCTTGCATTTATATGGTGCCTTTAATGTAGTTCAATGTCCCACAGTGATTCAAAGGAGTGATTAATGAACAAAAGCAAAATACTGCGGATGCTGGAAATCTGAAATAAAAACAAGTAATGCTGGAACCACTCAGCAGGTCTGGCAGCATCTGTGGAAAGAGAAGCAGAGTTAACGTTTCGGGTCGGTGACCCTTCTTCGGAAGTGACAAATATTAGAAATGTCACAGGTTATAAGCAAGTGAGGTGGGGGTGGGGCAAGAGATAACAAAGGAGAAGGTGTAGATTGGACAAGGCCACATAGCTGACCAAAAGGTCATGGAGCAAAGGCAAACAATATGTTAATGGTGTTTTGAAAGACAAAGCATTAGTACAGAAAAGGTGTTAACGGACTGAATATTGAACAGCAGCAAGTGCAAACATGAGAAAAAACAGTGGGTAAGCAAACTGGACAAACTATGAAATGAAATAAATGCAAAAAAAAGGTTGCAAAAAATGTAAAAAAGAAGAAAAAAACAACTAAAAATGAAAGTAAAATGGGGGGCTGTCATGCTCTGAAATTATTGAACTCAATGTTCAGTCCGGCAGGCTAATCGGTAGATGAGATGCTGTTCCTCGAGCTTGCGTTGATGTTCACTGGAACACTGCAGCAATCCCAGGACAGAGATGTGAGCATGAGAGCAGGGGGGAGTGTTGAAATGGCAAGCAGCTGGAAGCCCAGGGTCTTGCTTGCGGACTGAGCGGAGATGTTCCGCAAAGCGGTCACCCAGTCTGCGCTTGGTCTCCCCATTGTAGAGGAGACCACATTGTGAGCAGCGAATACAGTATACTACATTGAAAGAAGTACAAGTAAATCGCTGCTTCACCTGAAAGGAGTGTTTGGGGCCTTGGATAGTGAGGAGAGAGGAGGCAAATGGGCAGGTATTACACCTCCTGCGATTGCAGGGTAGGTGCCATGGGACAGGGACGAGGTGGTGGGGGTAATGGAGGAGTGGACCAGGGTGTCGCGGAGGGAACGATCCCTTCGGAATGCTGACAGGGGAAGATGCCTTTGGTAGTGGCATCACGCTGGAGGTGGCGGAAATGGCGGAGGATGATCCTTTGGATATGGAGACTGATGGGGTGGAAAGTGAGGATAAGGGGAATCCTGTCACGGTTCTGGGAGGGAGGGGAAGGGTTGAGGGCAGAGGTACGGGAAATGGGCCAGACACGGTTGAGGACCCTGTCAACCACAGTGGGGGGAAATCCTCGGTTGAGGAAAAAGGTCATACCAGAAGCACCGTCATGGAAGGTAGCATCATCAGAGCAGATGCGTCGAAGACGGAGAAACTGGGAGAATGGAATGGAGTCCTTACAGGAGGTAGGGTGTGAAGAAGTGTAGTCGAGGTAGCTGTGGGAGTCGGTGGGCTTATAATGAATATTAGTAGACAACCTATCCCCAGAGATGGAGACAGAGAAGTCGAGGAAGGGAAGGGAAGTGTCAGAGATGGACCATGTAAAGGTGAGAGAAGGGTGGAAATTGGAAGCAAAGTTGATAAAGTTTTCCAGTTCGGGGCGGGAGCAGGAAACGACACTGATACAGTCATCAATGTACCGGAAAAAGAGTTGGGGGAGGGGGCCTGAGTAGGGCTGGAACAAAGAATGCTCGACATATCCCACAAAAAGACAGGCATAACTAGGACCCATGCGGGTACCCATAGCAACACCTTTTACTTGAAGGAAGTGAGTGGAGTTGAAGGAGAAGTTGTTCAACGTGAGAACAAGTTCAACCCTTCTTCGGAACGAGCAAGTATTAGAAATGTCACAGGTTATAAGCAAGTGATCCGGGGGTGGGGCAAGAGATAACAAAGGAGAAGATGTAGATTGGATAAGGCCACATAGCTGACCAAAAGGTCATGGAGCAAAGGCAAAGATTAATGAACAATATTTGACACCAAGGCACATAAGGTGATGTTAGGACAGGTGATCAAAAGATTATAAGAAGCAGCTTAAAGGAGGAGAGAGAAAAGTGGAGAGGTTTAGGACAGGAATTCCAGAGCTCGGGGCCCAGGCAGCTGAAGGCACGGCCGCCAATGGTGGAACAATTAAAATCGGGGAGGCTCAAGAAAGTGGAATCAGGGGTGTGCAGATATCTCAGAAAGTTGTGGGGCTGGAAGAGATTACATAGCGAGGGGCAAGACCACGGAGGGATGAGAATATTAAAATTGAGGAGTTGCCTGACCGGGAGTCAATGTAGGAACACAGTAGGTGATGGGTGAATGGGACTCGGTGCGAGTTCGGACACGGACAACAGAGTTTTGAATGTGCTGAAGTTTACGGAGGGTGAGAAATGGTGAGCACTCTCATGAATGAGGTTTCAGCAGCAGCTCAGTTTAGACAGGGCGTACATGGACAATGTTATGGGGTAAAAGTACATCTCATTCCTCCTGAAGGTGCTGACTGTCTCTGGGTACAGTTCCATTGGTGGCATTCCCCTCAGTCATCTGACTCAAGTCTCATTTGCGAGTACAAACAATGAGTGACAGCAGGCTATTTGACTATAGTGTGCATCACAGCCAATCCCAATCCTGTGACTGTATTGTTCATCAGGAGCAGGAAGTCAGGCTACCCGTCCCCACCCCCACATGGACTAATCCAGAGGTACTGAGACCAACACCCGAGGCCAAGATCAGCAAAGACCTGAGATCCAGACTAAACACACAAGCGACTAATCTGCTGGGTCGCCCCTGTTACTGGCGTGGACTTACACTGGGACGGCTCCCTCCGGGTCCAATGGAATTCATCATCGTGTACATGTTTTCACTGGAGTTTGTGGAATCTAAAAAAAGAGCAACAGAAGCCGTAGGTGGATGGGTAGCAGTTCCAAGTGGGGTAGGTCACAGTCCGTCAGAGTTTTATACAAGTCAAAAGAACCTTTAGGGAAATAATTCCATTCAAAAGATGATCCTGATTTACAATTATTGCTATCATGACCTCAGCCACATGGAGCAGTGAGATTAGATAGTGGCCTCTCACCTCTGGGTCTGAAGGCAGCTTAGACCAATGTGTTAATTGCCTCCTATATAGCTCGCCCAGGGTCTTGTGTGAAATGAGTTTGAATGGTCTCTGTGTCTACCTGGGCACAAGCACAAAACTTGGGCAAACTCAATAAAAACCAGAATTCTCAGCCACAATCAAAGATTGTCATAGAGTCATAGAGAGATACAGCACTGAAACAGGCCCTTCAGCCCACTGAGTCTGTGCTGACCATCAACCACCCATTTATACTAATCCTACTTTAATCCCATACTCCCTACCACATCCCCACCTTCCCTCAATTCTCCTACCACCTACCTACACTAGGGGCAATTTACAATGGCCAATTTGTCTATCAACCTACTAGTCTTTGGCTGTGGGAGGAAACCGGGGCACCCGGCGGAAACCCACGCGGTCACAGGGAGAACTTGCAAACTCCGCACAGGCAGCGCCCAGAACCGAACCCAGGTACCTGGAGCTGTGAGGCTGCGGTGCTAACCACTGTGCCGCCCCCTGATTGTGTGAAGAAAAGAATGATGGGACAGTGTAGAGGGAGCTTTACTCTGTATCTAACCCCATGCTGTACCCTATCCTGGGAGTGTTTGATGGGGACAGTGTAGAGAGAGCTTTACTCTGTATCTAACCCCGTGCTGTACCCTGTCCTGGGAGTGTTTGATGGGGACAGTGTAGAGAGAGCCTTTACTCTGTATCTAACCCCATGCTGTACCCTGTCCTGGGAGTGTTTGATGGGGACAGTGTAGAGAGAGCCTTTACTCTGTATCTAACCCCGTGCTGTACCTGTCCTGGGAGTGTTTGATGGGGACAGTGTAGAGGGAGCTTTACTTTGTGAATGAGACTTTATTTTGAAGAAATAAATTAAATTAAACATTTCAAAATGTAAAGTATTTTGACCAGTCTCACTCTCCACTAGTTATGATTCCAAAGCACCCTCCCCTCTCCCCTTGCTCTCTAGCTTTGATGCTGCAATGATCAGTGGGAAGAGACACCATACCTCCTGGGCTGGGAATGATTGGTGTTCCGGGGGGACCACTGCCTGGGGGACCCTGAGAGAGAAAATATCACATTATTCCAAACAGACTAGAAATAAACCCCCATCTCAGAATACAGGTCCCCTGGGGTGGGAGGGAGACTAATCAGACAGGGAGTGGGAACAAGGGGAGAGGGGAGAGGGAATACAGAGTGGGGGAGAGTAGAGGAGGGAAAGTCTCATGGAGGGGAGGGAGGGGGAGAGTGAGGGGCAGTAAATGAGTGGGGAGAGGATGGTAGGAGTTATGGAGGAGAGGGGAAGCTGGGGAATGGTACACCTGCCAGTGCAGACGGGGAAAAGCGAGGAAGCTGGATGCAGGGAGGGAGGTGGGGGATTGGTTCCTGCCACAGCAGGGGGGGGGGGGGGTGGGGGAAAGCTGGATGCAGGGAGGGAGGTGGGGGATTGGTTCCTGCCACAGCAGGGGGGGGGTGGGGGAAAGCTGGATGCAGGGAGGGATTTGCCCAAATGTGAAAGAATGCAACTGTTAGGTTATATTGAGGTCAAGTTGATAAACTCACCACATAACTGCCTGGTGATGATGAGGAATATGGAATCTAGGACAGAGACAGAGAGAGAGAATCCGTTAGATTCAATTTCTGTTAATTGAGTGAACAAGTACAGGGTCATCAGGTAGAACAGACATAGTTTGTTTAATATAAAATATAATCCACATATTAAAGGCTTATTCTGCAATATTTGTGATAATGTAAGGCTGGGCCTGGAGACTGTAGGGAGCTGCTGAATTAGAGTTGTTTTAATGCATTTACTGGAAAGTGATTAGACTGTTAACAGGTTGGGGACATCTGAAACAGTCACTGTGGTGAACCAAGAGTTAATCTCAAACAAAGGCTGTTTCTCTGCTCAATTCGTTCCAACTCCCTCCGTTCACCCATTACTTACGGCGTTAGCATTCGGTGGGTTCGGCCATGTTCTCCCTCCACCTGGGCCCCTGCAACAGAATGACAACCCTGTGTTACAGATATCATATACTGGGGCTGCTCATTGGGGGTTCCTGAGCCCAGTAAACCCTTCCATTAACCAGAAGGCCTCCTGCACACAGGGGACCCTCTCAGTGGCAGGGGATCGCAGTAATAGTTCCCTCACCAGCAGCCTCTCCCTCTCTCGATCACAACCTCTCCATCCTCCTGATCCGACTGTGGCCTTTGCCCCTCTGATCTCCTCTCCCTCGCAAGCACCAAACACCCAGGGCTGGATTTTCATTCCGGGGTTGGGGCCTCAACTTTGGGATAGTTTTCAGGTCCCAATCCCGCGCTGTGTCAGTGCGGCGGATGTGACACTACATTCAAATGCAAATGATCGAATGACCCTACAGGCAGCAGATCAAAGGGCCAACAGTATTACGGTGCAAACTAGTGACCAAACAGTGAACAGGAAGGCAGGTGAAGCTCCGTGTTTCAATCACACTTTTCAAAAAATTTCTTTGAATAATAGTCGATATCGATGTCTGACTGCATTGCTCCCGACAGCTAATCACTTACGGGCACGGGACTGTTTGCTCCTCCAGCTTTTCTCTTTGAAAATTCCCTTCTGGCCCTCCCCAGCTCATTAACAAGCTCCTGAGTGAGTTTAACAGGATGTTAATTGGGGGCAAGTGGATTCCCCGCTCCCCAGCCCCACCCTCTCTGAAAATTGCGGCACCTTCCAGAGGCATCAGGATGTAAGAACACGATCGTTAATTCGCACTCACATGCGTGCTTGAACCCCCCATGGCTGAAAATTCAGCCCCCAATTCCTGTACCGTCCTAACCAACAGCCAGACAGTAAAACAGATAAAG
Organism: Heterodontus francisci; assembly: GCF_036365525.1. Classification (NCBI taxonomy): domain Eukaryota; kingdom Metazoa; phylum Chordata; class Chondrichthyes; order Heterodontiformes; family Heterodontidae; genus Heterodontus; species Heterodontus francisci. The sequence goes on from NC_090406.1 coordinate 3,913,141, forward strand.
CTTGTCATTAGCACATTTCTATTTGTGGGATCTTGCTGTGCGTAGATTGGCTGCATGTTTCCTACATTACAACAGTCATTACACTTCATAAGTACCTCATCGGCTGTAAAGCGCTTCGGGATGTCCTGCAGTTGTAAAAGGCGCTATAGAAGTGCAAGTTCTTTCTTTTTCTCTTGGCTCTCACACTAGAACCAGGGAAATTTGCAGCACAACAGGAGGCCATTGGGCCCATGGTGTCTGTGCCAACCCTTTGCAATCTAACACAAAACTAAAACTAGATTGCTCTCTAGACTGGGATTGTTCTCCTTAGAGCAGAGAAGGTTAAGGGGAGATTTAATAGAAGTGTTCAAAATTATGAAGGGTTTTGATGGAGTAAATAAGAAGAAACAATTTCCAGTGAGAGGAGGGTCAGTAAGTGGAGGCACACAGATTCGAGGTGGTTGACAAAAGAACCAGAGGGGGAGATGAGGTAACATTTTTTAACGCAGTGAGTTGTTGTGATCTGGAACGCCCTGCCTGAAAGGGCGGTGGAAGGAGATTCAATCGTAACTTACAAAAGGGAATTGGATAAATAGTTGAAGGGGAGAAAGTTACAGGGATATGGGGAAAGAATGGAGGAGTGGGATTAATTGATTAGCTTTTTGAAAGAGCCAGCACAGGCACGATAGGCTGAATGGCCTCCCTCTGTGCTGTAAGATTTTATGATGATCCCACTGTCCCATTCTCTGCAGTATCTCTCAGTCACTGATAATTTAAGAGGCTCAGTCTCCACTAGCTGGGAGTTCGTGAACACACACCACATCGAAACGCTACAGCAATCGCAATCCAATAGGAAATCTTACAGATTCATTCCCGGAATTCCAGGACCTCCTAAAGAGTTAGGTGGGGGCCGCATCGCTCCTCCGTAACTCTGGAAAAGAAAGGTAAAGCAGACAGGAATCAGACAGCAAAAACTCTGAGGATATCAGGAACAGAACATGAGGCCAACTGACTCAACACAGGCTGGGGGCGGTGCTTGGGGCTTTTCACTCTGTGTATGGGGCTCAGTACCAGCACAGGAATGTGCATTTATCACTGAGCTGTATAACACAAGCAGTTATTGAAGACCGGCCCCAGGGTCCTGCTTTGGACTCACTGTGAAGTAGACTACGGATTTTCACCTTTAATTGCACCCAAGACCACAAAACTGCTGTTGGGAGAGTTCAACAGGTACAGCCTGACCTGTAACAATGAGACAAAATGAAATCACAGTCACTGAGATACTTTCCACAGTCTCTGCTGTTGGACGGATTGTGTGAGAGGCTCAAAAACTGGCTCCGAGTCCATCTTGTCCAGAAGAGAGTCATGAGGGTGAGGGGGTTTGTGCATCGGGGACAGAATTAGCGTTGGGAATGCAGAAAGACACGGTCATATCAAAGGCTAATTCATGAGCATAGACATATAACGAAGACGTGCTGTCGATACCTCGGAGCGTGGAATGGCCGAGGGCTGATGGATGAGTGAAGTGCTGACTGGGAATGGGTCATTTACCTGCGGCCCCATACTTGCTAGTCCACGTGGAGCTGTCATTCTCTGTATCGGACCTGCCATACTCGGATGCCCTGAATAGAACACAAAGGAAAATTATCATCTCAAATACTGACACACTCCCCGAGGAACCCCTGTAAATACTGACACACTCCCCGAGGAACCCCTGTAAATACTGACACACTCCCCGAGGAACCCCTGTAAATACTGACACACTCCCCGAGGAACCCCTGTAAATACTGACACACTCCCCGAGGAACCCCTGTAAATACTGACACACTCCCCCAGGACCCACTGTAAATACTGACACACTCCCCCCCCAGGACCCACTGTAAATACTGACACACTCCCCCCCCAGGACCCACTGTAAATACTGACACACTCCCCCCCCAGGACCCACTGTAAATACTGACACACCCCCCAGGACCCTCTTTAAATAATTACACACCCCCCCAGGACTCTCTGTAAATACTGACACACTCCTCGGGGACCCCCTGTAAATACTGACACACTCCCCCGGGACCCTCTGTAAATACTGACACCCCCCCCCCCCCGGGGACCCCCTGTAGATACTGACACAGGGGATCCCTGGGGAGTGTGTCAGTATTTACAGGGGGTCCTGGGGGAGTGAGTCAGTACTTACAGGGGGTCCTGGGGGAGTGTAAGTACTGACTCACTCCCCCAGGACCCTCTGTAAATACTGGCACACTCCCCCAGGACCCTCTGTAAATTCTGACACACTTCCCCAGGACCCCGTGTAAATTCTGGCACATTCCCCCAGGATCCCCTGTAAATACTGGCACACTCCCCCAGGACCCCCTGTAAATTCTGACACACTTCCCCAGGACCCCGTGTAAATTCTGGCACATTCCCCCAGGATCCCCTGTAAATACTGACACATTCCCCCAGGACCCCCTGTAAATTCTGACACACTTCCCCAGGACCCCGTGTAAATTCTGGCACATTCCCCCAGGATCCCCTGTAAATACTGACACACTCCCCCAGGACCCCCTGTAAATACTGACACACTCCCCCCCCCCCAGGACCCACTGTAAATACTGACACACTCCCCCAGGACCCCCTGTAAATACTGACACACTCCCCCAGGACTCTCTGTAAATACTGACACACTCCTCGGGGACCCCCTGTAACTACTGACACATTCCCCCAGGACCCTCTGTAAATACTGACTCACTCCCCGGGGACCCCCTGTAACTACTGACACACTCCCCCCGGGACCCCCTGTAAATACTGACACACTCCCCGGGGACCCCCTGTAAATACTGACACACTCCCCGGGGACCCCCTGTAAATACTGACACACTTCCCAGGGACCCCCTGTAAATACTGACACACTTCCCAGGGACCCCCTGTAAATACTGACACACTCCCCGGGGACCCCCTGTAAATACTGACACAGTCTCCGGGGACCCCCTGTAAATACTGACATACTTCCCGGGGACCCACTGTAAATACTGACACACTCCCCCAGGACCCTCTGTAAATACTGACACACTCCCCCGGGACCCTCTGTAAATACTGACACACTCCCCCGGGACCCACTGTAAATACTGACACACTCCCCCGGGACCCACTGTAAATACTGACACACTCCCCCGGGGACCCACTGTAAATACTGACACCCCCCCCCCCGGGACCCCCTGTAAATACTGACACACTCCCCGGGGACCCCCTGTAAATACTGACACACTCCCCGGGGACCCCCTGTAAATACTGACACACTCCCCCGGGACCCTCTGTAAATACTGACACCCCCCCGGGGACCCCCTGTAGATACTGACACAGGGGGTCCCTGGGGATTGTGTCAGTATTTACAGGGGGTCCTGGGGGAGTGAGTCAGTACTTACACTCCCTCAGGACCCCCTGTAAGTACTGACTCACTCCCCCAGGACCCCCCGTAAATACTGACACACTCCCCCAGGACCCTCTGTAAATTCTGGCACATTCCCCCAGGACCCCCTGTAAATACTGACACACTTCCCCAGGACCCCGTGTAAATTCTGGCACATTCCCCCAGGACCCCCTGTAAATACTGACACACTTCCCCAGGACCCCGTGTAAATTCTGGCACATTCCCCCAGGATCCCCTGTAAATACTGACACTCCCCCAGGACCCTCTGTAAATACTGACACACTCCCCAGGGACCCCGTGTAAATGCTAAACACTCCCCAGGAAACTAATCCTGGAGATCACAGAAATCTCGACTCTGTGCCGTCTGTGATTTTTGATGAATGGAGTTCTGCTGACTTCCTGCCTACCCACAGCCCAGGATGTTATGTTCTAGAAAGCCAGGTGGTCCAGGATAGAATTGCAGCTAATCTTTGCACTTTATAGGCGTTTATTTACAGAGATACACATTACAACCCACACCTCCTAACCCAACCACCACAGTTTCAGTCTGTTCCTATTTATAAAAAAACAAGTGAATCCCCAGTTAATGCTCACCACCTGCATACAATTAAGTACAAAGAAATCCTGGTGTGAAAACCTTATCGGTTCACTTCAAGTTCTGCAATCGAAGCCCAGATTTCTGTCTGTGAAATGTCTAGACTTTTAACTCCACTATCTTTCCCTCATGTCTGGTACGTGAATCCTGTATGAATACTAGGAACAGACCACAGTCCATCTAATTCACCTTCAACCATCCTGGTAATTACATGATACAATGATGATGGAGCTGTTGATTAATCACAGCGATCAATCTCGATCAATAAGTGGACAACAGACCCAGACATGAGGTGAGGAAATCCCCCAGTGGTGGAAAGCTTTGGGAACAAGCTCCTTCCGAGCTCCACTCAGTACACGTCATGTTTCAAATTACTCAAATACGAGATCCCAGATGTTATTTTCTGTGAGAAATCTCTCTATTTTGCATTTGAATCAATACCAACGATCCCACCCGCACCCTGGTGAGTCTGTTCTATAGATTGGCCACTCCACTGAAATATCGTTTCCCCAGATTAGTTTGGAATGTCCCCACCCCTTGAAGCATGGCCTTGTCTTCTGGTTCTCCTGTTCTAGAGAAGGTGAGACAGCTGGTCACAGGCAGTGTTCAATCCTGCAATGTGACTGGTTGCTGGGCCAATGGACTCTGGCCTGAACATCCACAGACACAGCCAGCTCTGCTCCTCCGACCCCAGGAATAGACCCAGAGGAATGGTCCAATGGCGGGGGTTGGGAAACATCCCATGGTGGGGGGGGTAGGGGGAAGGATGATGCTTCTAGGATGGAATAGTCCAGGTTAGGATCAGCTGCTGCTGGCACTACTAACATCCCGGTCTGTGGCTGCGAATTGCTGAGGCACTGGCCCGCTGACATGTGTCTATTAGTCCCTGCACGTGATTTACAGTCTCCCAGTTCCAGTATCTACCTTGCTGCCTGGTGGGATCCATGGCATTCGGTAACAGGGGCTGAGACCCTGGGACTCCAACAGGAGGCTGCAGGAATAAAGCAAACACAGGAAGCATTAATACAGAGCCCCTCCCCCCACCACTCCCCAAGATTGTGTCTGATGTTTCTCAGGTGCCCTTTTGAGTGTTGAGAAATAACACAGTTGCAGGAACAGAACATGCAATGAGACTCCCATTGACGAACGCCTGACAGGTGTTGGGGATCCCATTCTCCAGTCTGTGATGTGTCAGACTAGGTTCGAAGGACAGGTGGAGTTTTGATTCCATTCAGTCAACACTCACCTGTGCCGATATTCGGAGGGACGAGCGGGGACTGCCTGGGTACCGAGGAGACATGAAGGGCTGTTAGGGGCAAATAAAAACTCGTCACAGGCAGGAACATCAAACCCATTCACACTGAACATCTCTGAAAACCCACAACTGCAGCAGAGCAGTGGAGAACTCGGTGCATTTACGAAGTACCTTAGAACACCTCCCAGCAACATCGCAAAGCTCTGCAACGACCGCCAAGCTCCCACTACACTGTCCCATCAAACACTCCCAGGACAGGTACAGCATGGGGTTAGATACAGAGTAAAGCTCCCTCTACACTGTCCCCATCAAACACTCCCAGGACAGGTACAGCACGGGGTTAGATACAGAGTAAAGCTCCCTCTACACTGTCCCCATCAAACACTCCCAGGACAGGTACAGCATGGGGTTAGATACAGAGTAAAGCTCCCTCTACACTGTCCCCATCAAACACTCCCAGGACAGGTACAGCACGGGGTTAGATACAGAGTAAAGCTCCCTCTACACTGTCCCCATCAAACACTCCCAGGACAGGTACAGCACGGGGTTAGATACAGAGTAAAGCTCCCTCTACACTGTCCCCATCAAACACTCCCAGGACAGGTACAGCACGGGGTTAGATACAGAGTAAAGCTCCCTCTACACTGTCCCCATCAAACACTCCCAGGACAGGTACAGCACGGGGTTAGATACAGAGTAAAGCTCCCTCTACACTGCATTGGTTGTGGTGTGACTGCCCAACTCATTTCCCATTGCATGAGTACTGCCAATAGGCAGGTGATTTTTAACCCTGGTTTCCACCCACTCAGTAAATCAGCATTCACCTAATGGGTTCGTTAAAAATTCAAAATATAGCCCTCCCATCTGTTGGGAAGTGCAATACCAGTTGTGGCACTGAGGAACACGAGTCAGGAAGGCTCCCATCCTCCAACCTGTGCTGAGTTAGTGTATCTCAGCTTTATTGGGCATAGAGTGGGCTACCATTAGCCTCGGCACCCTAGTGAGTAGTAAAGAAAATTCTGCTCCTGATCGCTGCCCAGTGAGCCCAGCTGGGAAAGGGGTGTGTGGATGGTGAGTGTGGCAGAATCAGCCTCATATAGGGAGTGGAGGAGGCCATTCAGCCCCTCGAGTCTGTTCTGCTTTTCAATTAGATCATGACTGATCTGTATCTCAACTCCATCTTGGTTCAGTAACCTTTAACCCCCTTACCCAACAAAAATCTATTAACCCCAGTTTTGACATTTTCAATTGACCCCCAATCTCGACAGCATTTTGGGGGAGAGTGTTCTAAATTTCCACTCCCCTTTGTGTGAAGAAGTGCTTCCTGACATCACTCCTGAACAGCCTGGCTCGCATTTTAAGGTTATGCTCAATTGTTCTGGACTTTCCCCACCACAGGAAATAGTTTCTCTTGATTATCCATCTCCATGTGCACTCAAGGAGAATCCCTGACATTGGGAAACAAATGCCCGGCAGCTACGTGAGCCCCACCCCCATGACTGAGCCCTGCCCCCACGGTCTGTCACTCCCCCATGAACTGGCCCTGCCTCCACACTGCAGCTCCTCCTGTGACCTGGCCCCACCATTCTCCACAGTCTGTTCCCTCCCCTACAGCCAGGACATAAGACTCACCCCACAGTCAGATCTCAAGCTCTCTGCCTCCCCAGAGCCCCACCCCAGTGTCAGACAGCACTTACCTGACCATGGGGGCCCATGATGGGGTTGTTGGGGTTGTGCGGAGGTGCCTGTGTGTGAGGGGATGGCTGCGATCCTGGGGGTCCCTTTGATGGAGAAGAAATAAAATGATCAGTGACCACTGGGACAGAGGTCAATTGCGATTAAAATGCCTCTCACTGGAACATGAAGGGGAAAACTGTGTAGGGCTATGGGGAATGAGGAAGAGACTGGAGCCAATTGGATGCTTTCTTCAAAGAGCTGGCATAAGCACAATGGGCTGAATGGCCTTGTCCTGTGATGTATGATTCTATTCAACCCCCGGGGAATGGCACTGACCACAGGAATAAAGGCCCACCCTGTTCTGAATTATTTCACCTAAGCCACGGGATGTAAGTGCTCCAACTGGCCGGAGTTAGGAGGTGAACAATCAGCTCTGCATATGCTAATATGATGGTTATACACCTGGACTAATAAAGTACTGAGAAGCTGAGTTCGAATCTCACCCCAGCAGTTTGAGAATTTGAATGCAGTTTAAAATCCCATGTTCTCAAGACCCAGTAATTTTAATGGCTATTTCCTGATCCATGCTGGAACATGCCTGCGTGCAGAGGTTGGCCAGGCTGGGCCGATGACCTGAATCTGTGGAACAGAACCCAGCACAGAGTCACCACCATCGGGAGAGCAGGACGTTACTGTGTGGCTATGACATTGAGGGTCTAAACTTAGCATCAGGAAGCAGTTTGCTACTTGGGCCTGAGGGAAAAGACAAATTATGGCCTGGAGTTTCCTGAAACTGGCCAAACCAGTGCAAAAGATCAAGGAACTTCTTCACAGGAGCTACATCCAGCACAAATGGTGTTTCCGCAATCTTTTACGAACATACGAATTAGGAGCAGGAGTAGGCCACTCGGCCCTTCGAACCTGCTCCGCCATTCAATAAGTTGATGGCTGAACTGATTACTCCACATTTCCACCTACCCCGGATAACCTTTCACCCCCTTGCTTATCAAGAATCTATCAACCTCTGCCTTAAAAATATTCAAAGACTCTGCTTCCACTGCCTTTTGAGGAAGAGAATTCCAAAGACTCACGACCCTCTGAGAGAAAAGATTTCTCCTCATCTCTGTCTTAAATGGGCGACCCCTTATTTTTAAATAGTGACCCCTAGTTCGAGATTCTCCCACAAGGGGAAACATCCTTTCCACATCCACCCTGTCAAGACCCCTCAGGATGTTATATGTTTCAATCAAGTCGCCTCTTACTCTTCTAAATTCCAGTGGATACAAGCCTAGCCTGACCAATCTTTCCTCAGAAGACAGCCCACCCGTTCTAGGTTATTAGTCTAGTGAACCTCTGTACTGCCTCCAACGCATTTACATCCTTAACATCTTTTACAAAATATTATCCTCTAACACGCTGCCCAATTGTGCTGGTTCACGGATGATTTTACATTTATGGCTTACTCCTACTCCTAATTCATGTGTTCGTAGGATTTATGCAACTGAGTGTGAGCAGAAACTTGAAGCATAATTTCATGTGTGAATAACCAGTGCAAGTTTGAGTAAAGTTTGCATCTGGATTGTCAATTGCACCTAAAGTGGAAACTCAACCCCAGGATATAATATACAAATAACCATATACCATATAATATACATATACCACGATATACATATAACCATATACTATACATATACCATGATATACATATAACCATACAATATACATATACCATGATATACATATAATCATCTTCTTCTTCTTTGGCCTCCTTATCTCGAGAGACAATGGATACGCGCCTGGAGGTGGTCAGTGGTTTGTGAAGCAGCGCCTGGAGTGGCTATAAAGGCCAATTTTAGAGTGACAGGCTCTTCCACAGGTGCTGCAGATAAAATTGTTTGTCGGGGCTGTTACACAGTTGGCTCTCTCCTTGCGATTCTGTCTATTTCCCTGCCAACTGCTAAGTCTCTTCGACTCGCCACACTTTAGCCCCGCCTTTATGGCTGCCCGCCGGCTCTGGCGATCGCTGGCAACTGACTCCCACGACTTGTGATCAATGTCACAGGACTTCATGTCGCGTTTGCAGACGTCTTTAAAGCGGAGACATGGACGGCCGGTGGGTCTGATACCAGTGGCGAGCTCGCTGTACAATGTGTCTTTGGGGATCCTGCCATCTTCCATGTGACTCACATGGCCAAGCCATCTCAAGTGCCGCTGACTCAGTAGGGTGTATAAGCTGGGGATGTTGGCCGCCTCGAGGACTTCTGTGTTGGAGATACGGTCCTGCCACCTGATGCCAAGTATTCTCCGGAGGCAGTGAAGATGGAATGAATTGAGACGTCGTTCTTGGCTGAAATACGTTGTCCAGGCCTCGCTGCCATAGAGCAAGGTACTGAGGACACAGGCTTGATACACTCGGACTTTTGTGTTCCGTGTCAGTGCGCCATTTTCCCACACACTCTTGGCCAGTCTGGACATAGCAGTGGAAGCCTTTCCCATGCGCATATAATATACATATACCATGATATACATATAACCATACACCATATAATATACATTTACCATGATATACATGTAACCGTATACCATATACTATACATATAACCATCAGGAAAGGCTGAACAGGCTGGAACTCTTTTCTCTAGATAAGAGAAGGTTGGGGGATGACCTGATAGAGGTCTTTAAGATTTTGAAATGATTTAACAGGGTAGACCCTGAGAAGATGTTTCCACTTGTGGAGAGACCAGAACTAGAGGCCATCAATATAAGACAGTCACTAATAAATCCAAATGGGAATTCAGGAGAAACTTCATTCCCCAGTGTGTGGTGAGAATGTGGAACTCACTACCACAGGGAGTGGTTGAGGCGAATAGTATCGATACATTTAAGGAGAAGCTAAACAAACACATGAGGGAGAAAGGAATAGAAAGTTATGCTGATGGAGAAGAGGAGGGCTGGGAGGAGGATTGTGTGCAGCATAAAGACCAGCATGGACCAGTTGGGCCGAATGGCCTGGTTCTGGGCTGTGAACTTTATGTAAACTATTGAAATTTTGAGCTGCATATAAACAGCTCCTTACCTTTATTCAACGTGGCAAAGTAACTACCTGTTAACTAGTTAAAGTACCAGTTTTAACTGCAGGTTTTCATCAATGTTCACTCTAAGCTGCACAGCCATGTGGCAACCCAGAACATCCTGCACACGGCGGCCCCTTTAAATTTAAAGGGGCTGCACACTTAAAGAACTCGCATCTGCACGCCAAGAAAAATGACGGAATGTTGGTTAGCATGCGTCTGCTTTGTGCAATGAAGCAGAAATATTTTTAAAATCAATTCATTGCTGTTAACGTTATAGCCAGGGCTCAGCCTATAATTCACACAAGACAGATGGCCTGAGAGTGAGGGAACTGATTCCCTCTCACTGACACATACTGACTGGAAATGAAAGGCAGTGAGTTTGTGTGTCGATCTGTGGGAAGGCTGCAGCAAATACAAATCTCCACATGGGGGCAGGGCTGTCTGCAGAATAACAGCCACAGCATTTAAACAATAGATGTGTCAGAGGCACAGTATCAGAGCGAGCACAAAACACAGAAATCAGCGAATCAGAGAGCGAGCACAAAACACAGAAATCAGCGAATCAGAGAGCACAAAACACAGAAATCAGCGAATCAGAGAGAGAGCACAAAACACAGAAATCAGCGAATCAGAGAGCACAAAACACAGAAATCAGCGAATCAGAGAGCGAGCACAAAACACAGAAATCAGCGAATCAGAGAGCGAGCACAAAACACAGAAATCAGCGAATCAGAGAGCGAGCACAAAACACAGAAATCAGCGAATCAGAGAGCGAGCACAAAACACAGAAATCAGCGAATCAGAGAGCGAGCACAAAACACAGAAATCAGCGAATCAGAGAGCGAGCACAAAACACAGAAATCAGCGAATCAGAGAGCGAGCACAAAACACAGAAATCAGCGAATCAGAGAGAGAGCACAAAACACAGAAATCAGCGAATCAGAGAGAGAGCACAAAACACAGAAATCAGCGAATCAGAGAGCGAGCACAAAACACAGAAATCAGCGAATCAGAGAGCGAGCACAAAACACAGAAATCAGCGAATCAGAGAGCGAGCACAAAACACAGAAATCAGCGAATCAGAGAGCGAGCACAAAACACAGAAATCAGCGAATCAGAGAGCGAGCACAAAACACAGAAATCAGCGAATCAGAGAGCGAGCACAAAACACAGAAATCAGCGAATCAGAGAGCGAGCACAAAACACAGAAATCAGCGAATCAGAGAGCGAGCACAAAACACAGAAATCAGCGAATCAGAGAGTGAGCACAAAACACAGAAATCAGCGAATCAGAGAGAGAGCACAAAACACAGAAATCAGCGAATCAGAGAGAGAGCACAAAACACAGAAATCAGCGAATCAGAGAGCACAAAACACAGATATCAGCGAATCAGAGAGAGAGCACAAAACACAGAAATCAACGAATCAGAGAGAGAGCACAAAACACATATCAGCGAATCAGAGAGAGAGCACAAAACACAGAAATCAGCGAATCAGAGAGCACAAAACACAGAAATCAACGAATCAGAGAGAGCACAAAACACAGAAATCAGCGAATCAGAGAGAGAGCACAAAACACAGAAATCAGCGAATCAGAGAGAGAGCACAAAACACAGAAATCAGCGAATCAGAGAGCACAAAACACAGATATCAGCGAATCAGAGAGAGAGCACAAAACACAGAAATCAACGAATCAGAGAGAGCACAAAACACAGATATCAGCAAATCAGAGAGAGAGCACAAAACACAGAAATCAGCGAATCAGAGAGAGAGCACAAAACACAGAAATCAACGAATCAGAGAGCACAAAACACAGATATCAGCGAATCAGAGAGAGAGCACAAAACACAGAAATCAGCGAATCAGAGAGAGAGCACAAAACACAGAAATCAGCGAATCAGAGAGAGAACACAAAACACAGAAATCAACGAATCAGAGAGCACAAAACACAGATATCAGCGAATCAGAGAGCACAAAACACAGATATCAGCGAATCAGAGAGAGAGCACAAAACACAGAAATCAACGAATCAGAGAGAGAGCACAAAACACATATCAGCGAATCAGAGAGAGAGCACAAAACACAGAAATCAGCGAATCAGAGAGCACAAAACACAGAAATCAACGAATCAGAGAGAGCACAAAACACAGAAATCAACGAATCAGAGAGAGCACAAAACACAGATATCAGCAAATCAGAGAGTACAAAACACAGATATCTGTGAATCAGAGAGAGCACAAAACACAGAAATCAGCGAATCAGAGAGAGCACAAAACACAGATATCAGCAAATCAGAGAGTACAAAACACAGATATCTGTGAATCAGAGAGAGCACAAAACACAGATATCAGCAAATCAGAGAGTACAAAACACAGATATCTGTGAATCAGAGAGAGCACAAAACACAGATATCTGTGAATCAGAGAGAGTACAAAACACATATCTATGAATCAGAGAGAGCACAAAACACAGATTTTAGCAAATCAGAGAGAGCACAAAACACAGAAATCAGCGAATCAGAGAGAGCACAAAACACAGATATCTGTGAATCAGAGAGAGCACAAAACACAGAAATCAGCGAATCAGAGAGAGCACAAAACACAGATATCTGTGAATCGGAGAGAGCACAAAACACAGAAATCAGCGAATCAGAGCACAAAACACAGATATCTGTGAATCAGAGAGAGCACAAAACACAGAAATCAGAGAGAATCAGAGAGAGCACAAACAGTCCACAGAATCAGAGAAAACATAAAACGTGGACAGCAGTTTGCAAGAGAGAGGGAAGAGAAACAGCAGAGTCAGATACTAGAGAGAGAACATACGATACAAAGAAAGTAGAAAGTGAGGGAGACGAGGATATCAGAAATTGTGCAAGACAGAGTTAACAGAGAGTGACAGAAGGATATAGATTGGAGAGAAGTGGATGAAAAAGAGAGGGCGAGGAGAGAGAAAACAAAGATGCCAGTAAGATTGATAAGAAGGATTGAAAGAGGAAGTGAGACAGAAGGAAGAGGGGGAGACAGAGATAGCAGAGAGGGAAGGTGGGAGATAAACAGCAGAGAGAAAGTGATACAGAGATAAGGAGAGGGAGAGAGTGAAAGAAAGAAGGAATGAGGGAGATAGAATTGAGAAAGAGAGAGGGACAACAAATAACATTGATCATTCCCCAGTACATCACCAGAGTGCCCGCTCTTCACCACTGATTCGACCAAAGCCAGTGTTGGCGGATATTCAACTACAGTGGGCATCGTAAACCAGCCCAGATCCTGTCATCTAGGCAGGTTGCAGCTGAGGTCATTGGATGGTAATGAGGAGCAGGAAGCTTTCACCCAGGGGTGCTGATACCCCCAAAGCCAACTCAGCCAAGAGTGTGGGTTCAACCCAGGCCCTTCCTGCTCGGTGGGGCTCAGTGCCAAACCGGGAATAACCGCCAGGAGGGGGGGGGAATAGAAACAGGTCATTTATTCCTGATCTCTGGATGGAAAGCTCGGCGTGGGGGTGGGAGGGAAGAAACAAATTCTGCAGAGCAGTTTCACCATGGTAAAGGCACGATATAAATACAAGTTATTGTTAGTTACAGGCTTGTGAACAGGCCGCTTCTCACTGTCTTAAAATGGTGCCCCGGGGCATTCCTTTTGTGCCCACCTCATGCAGCCCCACAGGTCCCATACCCTCTCCCTCTGTTATCTGTACAATGTTTAAGCTGAGAGTACCTGAAAGAAGCCAGGGGGCAGAGGCACACCCGGTGCCCCCTCACTGGGTGTCATGTTTCCCAGTACAGGACTCGGTGCGGCTGCTGCGCTCTGCGACAAAAACACAAGCAGCAATAAGTGAAAATCCACACTTCACAGCAGCTCTCCATGTCACAGTCAGACACCCACACACAGCAGAGGAATGCACTGAGTCACTGGTCACTGGTCACAACACAACCCAAAGGTCGTCACAGCACTCCACTTTAAAGGAGAGAGGCAACAATCTCGAACACCCAACAGCAAACAGAAAGAATCGCCACACACTATAGAGTGAGTCACAGACTGGAATCTAATTGAGGGGTTCGGGGGGGGGGGGTTATATATAGAATAACAGATACCCGGGAGCGAGATACAGACTGGAATCTAATTGAGGGGTTCAGGGGGGTTTATATATAGAATAACAGATACCCGGGAGTGAGTCACAGACTGGAATCTAATTGAGGGGTTCAGGGGGGTTTATATATAGAATAACAGATACCCGGGAGCGAGATACAGACTGGAATCTAATTGAGGGGTTCAGGGGGGTTTATATATAGAATAACAGATACCCGGGAGTGAGTCACAGACTGGAATCTAATCTAGGGGTTCAGGGGGTTTATATATAGAATAACAGATACCCGGGAGTGAGTCACAGACTGGAATCTAATCGAGGGGTTCGGGGGGGGGGGGTTATATATAGAATAACAGATACCCGGGAGCGAGATACAGACTGGAATCTAATTGAGGGGTTCAGGGGGGTTTATATATAGAATAACAGATACCCGGGAGTGAGTCACAGACTGGAATCTAATCTAGGGGTTCAGGGGGTTTATATATAGAATAACAGATACCCGGGAGTGAGTTACAGACTGGAATCTAATCTAGGGGTTCAGGGGGTTTATATATAGAATAACAGATACCCGGGAGTGAGTTACAGACTGGAATCTAATCGAGGGGTTCAGGGAGGTTTATATATAGAATAAGAGATACCCGGGAGTGAGTTACAGACTGGAATCTAATCGAGGGGTATGGGTGGTTTAGAGATAGAATAACAGATACCCGGGAATGTGGAGTATTGAATGTAAACTGTGTGTTCTAAGCTGCAACCTGTGTCACCTGACAATCTGGCATGTATTTTCAGGTTTAATTTTATCTTATTGTTTTGGGTTCACACTGATTCTCAGTTGCAGTCCACAGTGAAGGGCGGGGAATAGCAGACAGTGTCAGTCGATACTGAGGAATGTGGTTTAGTGTCACAGTGAGCCACGGCTTGGTGAATGTGTTAAACGCACACGCAGCCTAGTGGAAGGAAGATAACGCTATGTCTGCAAAACTCCTACGCAGGCACCATTCACATGAGTCTGTACCGCTCATATCCTCAGCCCTGCCCACCCCCTACCCACCCTCTGCCCCTACCCCTGCCCACCACTACCCTCTGTCCACCCCCTGTCCACCCTCTACCCCTACCCCCCACTACCCTCTGTCCACCCTCTACCCCTACCCACCACTACCCTCTGTCCACCCCCTACCCACCCTCTACCCCTACCCCTGCCCACCACTACCCTCTGTCCACCCCCTGTCCATCCTCTACCCCTACCCCCCACTACCCTCTGTCCACCCCATGCCCACCCTCTAACCCTACCCCTGCCCACCACTACCCTCTGTCCACCCCCTACCCACCCTCTACCCCTACCCCTGCCCACCACTACCCTCTGTCCACCCCCTGTCCACCCTCCACCCCTACCCCCCACTACCCTCTGTCCACCCTCTATCCCTACCCTCTGTCCACCCCCTGCCCACCCTCTAACCCTACCCCTGCCCACCACTACCCCCTGTCCACCCTCCACCCCTACCCCCCACTACCCTCTGTCCACCCTCTACCCCTACCCTCTGTCCACCACTACCCTCTATCCACCACTACCCTCTGTCCACCCTCTATCCCTACCCTCTGTCCACCCCCTGCCCACCCTCTAACCCTACCCCTGCCCACCTCTACCCTCTGTCCACCCTCTACCCCTGCCCCCCACTACCCTCTGTCCACCCCTACCCCCCACTATCCCTTACCCACCCCCTATCTCCTTCCCACCCCTACTCCATGCCCAACCCCTACCCCCCACTACTCCCCCTCCTCCAGTAACAGTCCCCAGGCTATGTATCACAGCACTCTCTGCTTCCTGCAACTCCCCAGCCAATCAGGGAATGTTTTATTGAGACCCAGCCATGCATACTAATCAGAAGAACATTGCAGCCGCTTTTTGGCAATTGTAACATTGACATCATCAGGGAATGCCTGAGAATCGCGCAGTGATTGTGAGGGCACAACACTGGGCACTGCCCTGAGCTCCATCGCCTGAGGGGCTGTTTGTCACACAGAAGTGTAGACAATGTAGCCAAGCCCCAGCACCCACCTCCCCAGACACATTCACATGCACTTGCCCATGTGTGCAGACATAGTGGCATTGTCACTGGTCTAGTAATCCAGAAGCATAGACCAATGTTCTGAGACATGGGTCTGAATCCCACCATGGCAGATGGTGAAATTTGTATACAATTTATAAAAACATGGCTTTAAAAAAAAAGCTAGTCTGATGTTGGGCGTGTAAACATTGTCGATTGTTGTAAAAACCCATTTGGGTTCACTAATGTCCTTTAGGGAAGGAAATCTGCCATCCTTACCTGGTCTGGCCTTCATGTGACTTCAGACTCCAGACCCACAGCAATGTGGTTGACTCTTACTTGCCCTCTGAAATGGCCTGGCAAGCCACTCAGTTAAACGCAGTTCGGGATTGGCAATAAATGCAGGCCTAGCTGGTGATGCCCACATCCCATGAACCAATAAGAAAAAAAAAAGCCACACAAACATAGATACACATAGACATAGAGACAGACAGACACAGAGAGCGAGAGACACACACGCACAGGGAGAGAGATACATATACATACAGAGAATCACACATGCACAGACATAAAACACAAGTATACACACATTGCACACGCAGTTATACACACACCACACACTCAGACTACTCTAACACTGGGTTTGTCCTCACCTACTCTGCCCAATTGAGCCTGTGGCCACCTAGCCCACTCTCTAATTGGACTCAATCCTGATCGAACGTGATTCCAGTCTTGCTAAATCAGGAACAAAATCAAGGCAGAAAGAGGGAGAAAAACCCCAAAAGCTGCTTGACTCGGAGTTTGACTTTTCCCATTCAGCTCTCAACAATCAACTCTCCACACTTCACTTCACTAACCAGTGGTGTATTCAAAATTATTAAAAATTGATCAGGACAGAGACACATCAAGAGCTGTTTCTTCCTGTCTTTCGCAAAATCCATCTCTTAGTCAGGTGAACGGGCACTGCACTGCCAGTAACCATAGTAACCCCAGGTTCTTATGCCTCTCAAGTGCCCATTAAAACCCTTCACCTGTCAATCATTCATGGCCCCAAGAGTCAGGTCTGTATCACTAGCTTACCGGAGCTTGCAGTGTATCTAAAACTACAATTCAAATTACAGCTAACACATGGTCTGTATCTTTTAAAGACACAATGATCCCTTCATCTAACCAAGGCTCTTAGTTCAGCTTTATTTCTTTATTCATTCATTGGATGTGGGTGTCGCATTTATTTCCCATCCCTAATTGCCCTTGAGAAGGTGGTGATGAGCTGCCTTCTTGAACCGCTGCAGTCCATGTGGGTTAGGTACACTCACAGTGCTGTTAGGAAGGGGGTTCCAGGATTTTGACCCAGTGACAGTGAAGGAATGGCGATATAGTTCCAAGTCAGGATGGTGTGTGACTTGGAGGGGAACTTGCAGGTGGTGGTGTTCCCATACATCTGCTGCCCTTGTCCTTCTAGGTGGTAGAGGTAGCAGGTTTGGAAGGTGCTGTCGAAGGAGCCTTGGTGATTTGCTGCAGTGCATCTTGTAGATGGTACACACTGCTGCCACTGTACGTCAGTGGTGGAGGGAGTGAATGTTTGTAGATGGGGTGTCAATCAAGCGGGCTGCTTTGTCCTGGATGGTGTCGAGCTTCTTGAGTGTTGTTGGAGCTGCACCCATCCAGACAAGTGGAGAGTATTCCATCACACTCCTGACTTGTGCCTTGTATATAGTGGTCAGGCTTTGGGGAGTCAGGAGGTGAGTTACTCGCTGCAGAATTTCTAGCCTCTGACCTGCTCTTGTAGCCACAGTATTTCAGCAAAAAAATGGAAAAATAAATGTCACCAATTTTCTCTGTCAGAATCTGTAACATTCACTTTCATTGGATTCCCATCCTAACTACCTTGAAGATCCTGACTGTTGCTAGGGGGCCATGGAAAGTACCCTTTCTTCATTGCATCAGGTTGCCCTGGCCCCTCCTCTTCCAAGGGAATTGAGCCCGTTCAACTCACCCAACCTCTACCCCAACTAAGATCAAATATTTCATCAAAGGACACTAAACTTGGGCTTCACTGGTCAGTGGGGATCAGTTGGTCTGGGTCAGTGCGGGTGGGTCTGGGTCGGTGCGGGTGGGCCTGGGTCGGTGCGGGTCAGTGGGCCTGGGTCGGTGCGGGTCAGTGGGCCTGGGTCGGTGCGGGTCAGTGGGCCTGGGTCGGTGCGGGTCAGTGGGCCTGGGTCGGTGCGGGTCAGTGTGGGCGGGCGTGGGCGGGCGTGGGCGGGCGTGGGCGGGCGTGGGCGGGCGCGAGTCAGCGTGGGCAGGCGCGAGTCAGCGTGGGCGGGCGCGAGTCAGCGTGGGCGGGCGCGAGTCAGCGTGGGCGGGCGCGAGTCAGTGTCGGTCAGTATGGGTAGATGTGGGCGGGTGTGGGTCAGTGTGGGCGGGTGTGGGTGGGTGTGGGTCAGTGTGGGTGGGTGTGGGTCAGTGTGGGCGGGTGTGGGTCAGTGTGGGCGGGTGTGGGTCAGTGTGGGCGGGTGTGGGTCAGTGTGGGCGGGTGTGGGTCAGTGTGGGCGGGTGTGGGTCAGTGTGGGCGGGTGTGGGTCAGTGTGGGCGGGTGTGGGTCAGTTTGGGCGGGTGTGGGTCAGTTTGGGCGGGTGTGGGTCAGTT
This sequence comes from Heterodontus francisci, assembly GCF_036365525.1. Classification (NCBI taxonomy): domain Eukaryota; kingdom Metazoa; phylum Chordata; class Chondrichthyes; order Heterodontiformes; family Heterodontidae; genus Heterodontus; species Heterodontus francisci. The sequence goes on from NC_090406.1 coordinate 3,931,919, forward strand.
TGGGCGGGTGTGGGTCAGTTTGGGCGGGTGTGGGTCAGTTTGGGCGGGTGTGGGTCAGTTTGGGCGGGTGTGGGTCAGTTTGGGCGGGTGTGGGTCAGTTTGGGCGGGTGTGGGTCAGTTTGGGCGGGTGTGGGTCAGTTTGGGCGGGTGTGGGTCAGTGTGAGTCAGCGTGGGCGGGTGTGAGTCAGTGTCGGTCAGTATGGGTAGATGTGGGCGGGTGTGAGTCAGTGTGGGCGGGTGTGGGTCAGTGTGAGTCAGCGTGGGCGGGTGTGAGTCAGTGTGGGCGGGTGTGAGTCAGTGTCGGTCAGTATGGGTAGATGTGGGCGGGTGTGAGTCAGTGTGGGCGGGTGTGGGTCAGTGTGGGCGGGTGTGGGTCAGTGTGAGTCAGCGTGAGGGGGTGTGGGTCAGTGTGAGTCAGCGTGAGGGGGTGTGGGTCAGTGCGAGTTGGTGTGGATCAGTATGGGTGGGTGTAGGTCAGCGTGAGTGGGCGTGGGTCAACGTGAGTGAGTATGGGTCAGTGTGAGGGGGTGTGGGTCAGTGAGAGTTGGTGTGGATCAGTATGGGTGGGTGTAGGTCAGGATGAATGAGTGTGGGTCAGCGTGAGTGGGCGTGGGTCAGCGTGAATGAGTATGGGTCAGTGTGGGTGGATGTGGGTCAGTGTAGATCAGTGTGAGTGGGTGTGGGTGGGTGTGGGTCTGTATAGGGTGGGTGTGTGTCAGTGTGGGTGCGTGTGGGTCAATGTGGGTGCGTGTGGGTGAGTGCGGGTCATTGTGGGTCAGTGTGAGTTGGTGTGGGTCAGTATGGGTGGGTTTGGGTCAGGGTGAATGAGTGTGGATCAGTGTGAGTTGGTGTGGATCAGTGTGAGCTGGTGTGGATCAGTATGGGTGGGTGTAGGTCAGGATGAATGAGTGTGGGTCAGTGTGAGTGGGTATGGATCAGCGTGAGTGGGTGTGGGTCAGGGTGAATGAGTATGGCTCAGTGTGAGTGGGTGTGGGTCAGTGTAGATCAGTGCGAGTGGGTGTGGGTCAGTGTGGGTGGGTGTGGGCCAGTGTGGGTGCGTGTGGATGGGTGGGGTCAGTATGGGTGGGTGTGGGTCAGTGTAGATCAGTGTGAGTGGGTGTGGATCACTATGGATGGGTGTGGTCAGCACCATAAGAGGGGATGCCACCGTGTACAGGGCCATCATTTGAAACATTATTAAAAACAAAATGTTTTACTGGTCCAAAATCCTTTTAGCTCATTAATCAAAGATTTTACTGTGTAACTGTACAGAGTCACTGTTTATTCAGGGTGAGGGTCACTCACTGTGTAACTGTACAGAGTCACTGTTTATTCAGGGTGAGGGTCACATACTGGGTAATTGTACAGAGTCGCTGTTTATTCAGTGTGAGGGTCACTCACTGTGTAACTGTACAGAGTCACTGTTTATTCAGTGTGAGGATCACTCACTGTGTAACTGTACAGAGTCACTGTTTATTCAGTGTGAGGATCACTCACTGTGTAACTGTACAGAGTCACTGTTTATTCAGGGTGAGGGTCACTCACTGTGCAACTGTACAGAGTCACTGTTTATTCAGGGTGAGGGTCACTCACTGTGCAACTGTACAGAGTCACTGTTTATTCAGGGTGAGGGTCACTCACTGTGTAACTGTACAGAGTCACTGTTTATTCAGGGTAGGGTCACTCACTGTGTAACTGTACAGAGTCACTGTTTATTCAGGGTAGGGTTCACTCATTGTGTAACTGTACCGAGTTACCTTTTATTCAGGGTGAGGGTCACTCACTGTGTAACTGTACCGAGTTACCTTTTATTCAGGGTGAGGGTCACTCACTGTGTAACTGTACAGAGTCACTGTTTATTCAGGGTAGGGTTCACTCATTGTGTAACTGTACAGAGTCACTGTTTATTCAGGGTGAGGGTCACTCACTGTGTAACTGTACAGAGTCACTGTTTATTCAGCAGGGTAAGTATTCTGATGAATGACAGCAAACCAGAGGAAATAAACTGTGACTCATGAGTGATATTTTATGACCAGAAATTCAGTGAGTATAAGAATCCCTCACACTGCCCATTCAATTGATATATTTATAGTATCAATACAGGAGGCTTTTGCTTATGCATGAAATAAGTAGAATGAATTACAGCTCGACAGAGTACAGATTTAACAGCGTATTTAACTCAGGGAATTTGGTGAGTGAGGGAATTTGGTGCAGTGAAGGAGGAGGTGCTTTTCTGGTCTTTTGCAAGACAAGGAGTGGCCTGAGTGAGGGAGCGGGAGACAGCGAGACCTGGTGAGTAGCTGATAAATATTTCTACATAATAATCTAGAAAGTAAAGGAATAGCAGGGAACCTCAGCCCCATGGAATGCACATCCCATACATAGGAACATAGGAAATAGGGGCAGGAATGGCTATTTGGCCCTTTGAGTCTGCTCCCCATTCAACTAAATCATGGTCGATGATCTACCTCAACACCATTTTCCCGCACTATCCCATATCCCTTGATATCTTTAATATCTAGAAAGCTATTGATCTCTGTCTTGAACATGCTCAATGACTCAGCCTCCACTGCCCTCTAGGGTAGAGAATTCCACAGATTTACTGCCCTCAGAGTGAAGAAATGCCTCCTCATCTCAGTCCTAAATGGACTGACTACCTCTTATTCTGAGACTATGTCCCCTTGTTCGAGACTCACTAGCCAGGGGAAACATCCTTCCTGCATCTACCCTGTCGATCTCTAAGAATTTTCTATGCTTCAATGAGAGCAACTCTCATTCTTCTAAACTGTAGGGAATATAGGCCCAGTCTCCTCAATTTTGCCTCATAGGACAATCCCATGATCCCAGGGATCAGTCTGATGAACCTTCATTGTACTTCCTCTATGGCAGGTATATCCTTCCTTAGGTAAGGAGACTTAAACTGTTCACAATACTCCAGTTGTGGTCTCACCAAGGCTTTAAACAACTGCAGCAAGAATTCCTCACTCCTGTACTCAAATCCTTTTTCAATAAAGGCCAACATACCATTTGCCTTCCTAATTGCTTGCTGCACCTGCATGTTAGCTTTCAGTGACTAATGAACAAGGACACCCAGGTCCCTTTGGACATCAACACTTCCCAATCTCTCATCATTTAATAAATACTCTGCATTTCTGTTTTTCCTACCGAAGTGGATAACTTGACATTTTTCCACATTATATTCCATCTGCCATGTTCTTTCTCACTCATTTAGCCTGTCTAAATCCCCATGAAGCCTTTTTGCATCCTCCTTACAAGTCACATTCCCACCTATGTTTTGTGTCATTAGCAAACTTGGAAATATTACATTTGGTCCCCACATCCATATCATTGATATAGATTGTGAATAGCTGGGGCCCAAGCACTGATCCTCAATCCATGCCAGTAAATTACCCCCAATCCCAAGTGTTCTAATTTTGTTCATGAACCTCCTGTGTGGGACCTTATCGAAAGCCTTCATAAATTCCAAATACACTACATCCAATGGTTCGCCCTTATCTATTCTGCTAGTTACATCCTCAAAAAACTCTTACAAGTTTGTTAAACATGATTTCCCTTTCATAAATCCATGTTGACTCTGCCCAATCCTACCATTATTTTCTAAGTGTCCATCCAGTTTTTACATCCTTTATAATAGATCCTAGCATTTTCCCTACTACTGATGTCAGGCTGACAGGTCTGTAGAATTGTTCCAGAATCTATAGAATTTTGGAAGATGATCACCAATGCATTCACTATCTCTGCAGTCACCTCTTTCAACACTCTGGCATATGAGAAATTCTCAATGCTCCTTGTGGCCTGTACAACCAGCAGCTCGAGCTCTGGATTTCGGAGTTTGAGTGGCGGCTAGATTCACTACGCGGCATGCGTGAAGCTGAGAATTTCGTTGATACCATGTTTCTGGAGGTGGTCACCCTGCAGTTTAAAAATGTACAGGCAGAGAGGGAATGGGTGACCACCAGAAGGACAAGGAGGACCAGGTAGGAAGTGCAGGGAGGACCAGACAGGCAGGCCAGGGACCCCATGAGTGCATCTCACTTTCCAACTGGTATTCAGTTCTGAATACTGGTGAGAGTGATGGTTCCTCCGGGGAGTGCAGGCAGAGCCAAGTCCATGGCACCATCAGTGGCTCAGCTGCACAGAGCGGAGAATGAAGAGTGGAAGAGAAATAGTGAGAGGGAATTCGCTAGTGAGGGGAACAGACAGGTGCTGCTGCAGCTGCAGACATGACTCCAGGATGGTATGCTGCCTCCCTGGTGCCAGAATCAAGGATGTCATTGAGTGACTGCAGGACATTGTGAGGGGCGAAGGTGAACAGCCAGAGGTCGTGGTCCATATTGACACCAATGACACAGGCAGAAAGAGGGCTGAGGTCCTGAAGGCAGAGTTTAGGGAACTAGGAGAGAGACTGAAAAGCAGGACCTCAAAGGCAGTAATCTCTGAATTATTCCTGGTGCCATGTGCTACTGAGTTCAGTAATAGGAAGATAGAGCTAATGTGGCTGGAGAGATGGTGCAGGAGGGAGGACTTTAGATTCCTGAGGCATTGGGACCACTTCTCGGGGAGGTGGGACCTGTACAAGTCGATGGGTTGCAGCTCAACAAAGCCAGGACCAATATCCTCGCCGGAGGTTTTGCTCGTGCCCGTTGGGAACGGTTTAAACTAGCTGGGCAGGGGAATGCGAACCTGAGAGTAGGTTCAGAAGGGAGAGAAGAAAAGTTGGAAATGGAAGGCAGAAAATTAGTAAGCGCGTTTGGAAAGCAGAGGAAATAAAGGCTGGAAAATTGACAACAAAGGAGTTTGGCACTGCTAAATGGTATGTATATACTTCAATGCAAGAAGTTGAGGGAATAAAACAGTTGAGTTGAAAGCACAGATTGACATGTAGGAGTATAATATTATAACTATTACTGAGACGTGGCTAAAAGGGCAGGAATGGCAGCTCAACATTCTTGGTCACAGGGTTTTTCAGATGAGATAAAGAGGGGGATAAAATATATAATATAGATTCTGGAACTATTCCTACAGATTGGAAGGTAGCAAATGTCAGCCCACTATTTAAGAAGAGAGGGAGCAAGAAAGTGGAGAACTATAGACCAGTTAGCCTTACATCAGTAGTAGAGAAAATGCTAGAATCTATTCTAAAGGATGTGATAAAAGGACACTTGGATAATAATGAAATGATTGGGCAGAGTCAACATGGATTTATGAATGGGAAATCATGTTTGATGAACCTGTTGGAGCTTTTTGAGGATGAATTGATAAAGGGGAGTTGGTGGACGTGGTATACTTGGATTTTCAGAAGGCTTTTGATAAAGTCCCCCACAGGAGGTTGGTTAGCAAAATTAAAGCACATGGGATAGGAGGTAATATACTGGCATGGATTAAGGATTGGTTAACAAGCAGAAAACAGAGAGTAGGAATGAACGGGCCATTCTTGCATTGACAGGCTGTGACTAGTGGGGTGCGGCAGGGATCAGTACTTGGGCCCCAGCTGTTCACAATATATATCAATGATTTGGATGTGGGGACCAAATGTAATATTTCCAAGTTCGCAGATGACACAAAACTAGGTGGGAATGTGTGTTGTGAGGAAGATGCAAAGTGGCTTCAAGGGGATTTGGACAGACTTAGTGAGTGGGTAAGAATGTGGCAGATGGAATATAATGTGGAAAAATGTGAGGTCATCCATTTTGGTAGGAGGAATAGATGTGCAGAGTATTTCTTAAATTGTAAGAGATTAGAAAGTGTAGATGTACAAAGGGACCTGGGTGTCCTCGTCAATAAGCCACTGAAAGCTAATATGCAGGTACAGCAAGACATTAGGAAGGCTAATGGTATGCTAGCCTTTATCGCAAGAGGATTTGAGTATAGGAGTAGTGAAGGTTTGCTTCAATTATATAGAAGCTTGGTTGGACCGCACCTGGAGTAGTGTGTGCAGTTTTGGTCCCCTTACCTTAGGAAAGATATTATTGCCATAGAGGGAGTGCAACAAAGGTTCACCAGACTTGTTCCTGGGATGGTGGGACTGTCCTATGAAGAGAGATTGGGGAAACTGGGCCTGTATTCTCTAGAGTTTCGAAGAATGAGAGGTGATCTCATTGAAACCTACAAAATACTTAAAGGGATAGACAGAGTAGATGCAGGTAAGATGTTTCCCCTGGTTGGGGAGTCTAGAACCAGGGGACACAATTTCAAAATAAGGGGGAAGCCACTTAGGACCGAAATGAGGAGAAATTTCTTTACTCAGAGGTTGTGAATCTTTGGAATTCTCCAGCCCAGTGGGCTGTGGAAGCTCAGTCATTGAGTATGTTTAAAGCAGAGATTGACAGATTTCTAAATACCAATGACATAAAGGGATATGGGAATAGTGTGGGGAAAAAGGCATTAAAGTGAATGATCAGCCATGATCGTATTGAATGGTGGAGAAGGCTTGATGGGCTGAATGGCCTACTCCTGCTCCTATGTTCCTAAAAAAAGGAAGGGGGTTTCAATATTGATTAAAGAAACAATTATAGCTGTGAGGAGAAATTATATGGTAGAAGGATCATCAATTGAGGCCATATGGGTTGAACTGAAGAACAAAAAAGGGGCAATCACTCTATCAGGAGTGTACTATGGACCTCAAACAAACAGTCAGAGGGAGATAAATGAGCAAATATGTAGGCAAATCTCTGAGAAGTGCAAAAACAATAGGGCAGTAATAGTGGGGGATTTCAACCACCCCAATATTAACTGGGAGAGAATTAGTATGAAAGGCACAGAGGGAGCAGAATTCTTAAAATGCGTTTATAAGAACCTTTTTAACCAGTACGTAGCAAGCCCAACAAGAGAGGCAGTTCTGGACATAGTTTTAGAGAACGAAGCTGTGCAGCTAGACAGAGTATCAGTTGGGGAGCACTTTGGTGGAAGAGATCATAATTCAGATGGATTTCGGGTAGTCACGGAAAAGGACAAAGATAGACCAGGAATAAAAGTTCCCAATTGGGAAAAATTAATTTTACTGAGCTAAATGTGATTTAGCCAAAGTTGACTAGACACAGCTACTTGAAGGCAAATCAGTGCCAGATCAGTGGAAGGCATTCAAGGAAGACAATAGTGAGGGTTCTGAGCAAGTATGTGCCCTTAAAGAAAAAGGGTGGGATGAACAAATCCAGAGCTCCCTGGATGTCAAAAGGTTTAAAGAAGAGGATAAAGAAAAAATGGAAACTTATGACAGATACCAAGGGCACAATACTGCAGAAAACCTCGAGGAGTATAAAAAGTGTAGGGGTGAAATTAAAAAGGAAATTAGGATAGCAACGAGAGGGCATGAAAACATATTGGTAAGTAAAATCAAGGAAAACCCAAAGTTTTTTTATAAACACATAAGGAGCAAGAGGATAACTAAAGAAAGAGTAGGGCCTATTCAGGACCATAAGGGTAACGTGTGTGTAGAGGCAGGGGTCGTTACAATGAAAGAGTGTGAGATATCTTTGAAAGTGGATAAAACCCCAGGTCCTGAGAAAATGTATCCTCAGCTGTTAAGGGAAGCAAGTGAATAAATAGTGGAGGCTCTGACCATCATTTTCTAATCCTCTCTGGCTACAGGTGTGGTGCCAGAGAACAGCTAACATTGTACCATTGTTTAGAAAGGGAGAAATGGATAGACTGAGTAATTACAGGCCACTCAGCCTAACCTTGTTGGTGGGAAAATTATTGGAATTAAATTCTGAGGGATAGGATAAATATTCATTTAGAAAGACACGGATTAATCAAAGACAGTCAGCATGGATTTGTTAAGGGAAGGTCATGAGTGACTAACATGATTAAATTTTTTGAGGAGGTAACAAGGAGGGTTGATGAGGGTAGCACATTTGATGTAGTCTATATGGATATTAGCAAGGCTTTTAATAAGGTCCCACATGACAGACTGGTCATGAAAGTAAAAGCGCAAGGATCCAAGGCAAAGTGGCAAGTTGGATCCAAAATTGGCTCAGAGGCAGGAAGCAAAGGTCAATGAATGTTTTTGTGATTGGACGGCTGTTTCCAATGGGGTTCTGCAGGGCTCAGTACTAGGTCCCTTGCTTTTTGCGGTATATATCAATGATTTGGACTTGAATGTAGGGGGTATGATTAAGAAGTTTGCAGACGATACAAGAATTGGCCATATGGTTGAAAATGAAGAAAAAAGCTGTAGACTGCAGGAAGACATGAATGGACTGGTCAGGTGGGCGGAACAGTGGCAAATGGGGTTCAACTGGAGAAGTGTGAGGTAATGCATTTGGGGAAGGCTAACAAGGCAAGGGAATACACAATAAATAATAGGATACTGAGGTGTAGAGGAACAGAGGGACCTTGGAGTGCATGTCCACAGATCCCTGAAGGTGGCTGTACAGATAGATAAGATAGTCAAGAAGGCATACGGGATACTTGCCTTTATTAGCCGAGGCATAGACTACAAGAGCTGGGAGGTTATGCTGGAACTGTATAAAACACTAGTTAGGACACAGCTGGAGTACTGTGTGCAGCTCTGGTCACCGCACTATAGGAAAGATGTGATTGCACTAGACAGGGTACAGAGGAGATTTACAAGGATGTTGCGGAGAAGTTCCGAAGAAGGGTCACTGACCCGAAACGTTAACTCTGCTTCTCTTTCCACTGATGCTGCCAGACCTGCTGAGTGGTTCCAGCATTTCTTGTTTTTATTTCAGATTTCCAGCATCTGCAGTATTTTGCTTTTATTTACAAGTATGTTGCCTGGACTGGAGAATTTCAGTTATGAGGAAAGATTGGATAGGCTAGGGTTGTTTTTTTTTGTAATAGAGGAGGCTGAGGGAAGAGCTAATTGAAGTGGATAAAATTACGAGGGGTCTAGATAGAGTGGACAGGAAGGCCCTATTCCCCTTGGTTGAGGGGTCCATAACCAGGGGGCATAGATTTTGGGTAAGAGGTAGGTTTAGAGGGAATTTGAGGGATAATTATTTCACCCAGAGGGTGGTGGGAATCTCGAATTTACTGCCTGAAAGTGTGGTAGAGGCAGAAACCCTCATAATATTTAAAAAGTACTTGGATATGCACTTGAAGTGTTGCAACCTACAAAGCCACGGACCAAGAGCTGGAAAGTGGGATTAAGCTGGATGGCTACTTGTTGGCTAGTGTGGACACGATGGGCTGAATGGCCTCCTTCCGTGCTGTAAATTTCTATGATTCTATGAAAGGTTTCTATGATTCAGTGACTAACAGAGTGTTATGCTGAGTCACATAAGGAGATCTTAGGACAGATGACCAAAGCTTCGCCAGAGAGACAGGTTTTAAGGAGCATCTTAAAGGAGGAGAGAAAGGCAGAGAGCTCTAGGTAGGCAGTTCCGGAGCGTAGCGGTTCAGCAGTTGGAGAGGTGGCCATCAATGGTGCTGCGATGGAAATCGAGGATGCACAAGAGGCTAGATTTGGACTACAGGAGTGGAACTGAAAATGGTGGTCGGATCAGAAAAGGATTTCTGGGATGAGGAAGACATGAGCCTGTGGTGTGCACATTTCTGCTGTGGGACGTGTTCAAACCCAGGTTCTGTCTGTAACAATGCTGGGGGAGGGCGGGGTCGGGGAGTTGAGGAAGAGGCGGACCAGAGATTCGTCCCACCTCAGACTGGTGGGAGGGGATGTGGAAGGGATGGGGGAGTACGCGTGGGTGGGGATTTGGGGGTAGGGGGCGCGATGGCAGCAGAGACCCTCTAGATCATTCAGATGACATGGCCCTGCTCCTTGGCAATTGCAGCATCAATCAGGGAAATTAGTTACGAACAAACAAATGTGTCGGGAAAGACACAGATTCACAGCATTGATCATGAGGCAGAGCACAGGGCAGGTTGCCTGCTTATAGTAAGTAGCCAAGAGCGAACTTAACGCTTTCACATCTGAATATCTAATTGCGGATCTGAAACACGGTTCCAAATAATGTTTTCCCTGAGTCCCAACATCTCCACTCCAATCTCACTGTAGCAAACCCCATAAACAACCCCCTCAAATTACTCCCATTCTCGCTACCAGATCTGTCCCCACCAGTACTGTACCCCAGTGTTATACAGCGACAGACCTGTCCCCACCAGTACTGTACCCCAGTGTTATACAGCGACAGACCTGTCCCCACCAGTACTGTACCCCAGTGTTATACAGTGACAGACCTGTCCCCACCAGTACTGTACCCCAGTGTTATACAGCGACAGACCTGTCCCCACCAGTACTGTACCCCAGTGTTATACAGCGACAGACCTGTCCCCACCAGTACTGTACCCCAGTGTTACACAGTGACAGACCTGTCCCCACCAGTACTGTACCCCAGTATTATATAGTGACAGATGTGTCCCCACCAGTACTGTACCCCAGTGTTATACAGTGACAGATCTGTCCCCACCAGTACTGTACCCCAGTGTTATACAGTGACAGATCTGTCCCCACCAGTACTGTACCCCAGTGTTATACAGTGACAGACCTGTCCCCACCAGTACTGTACCCCAGTGTTATACAGTGACAGATGTGTCCCCACCAGTACTGTACCCCAGTGTTATACAGTGACAGACGTGTCCCCACCAGTACTGTACCCCAGTGTTATACAGTGACAGACCTGTACCCACCAGTACTGTATCCCAGTGTTATACAGTGACAGATCTGTCCCCACCAATACTGTACCCCAGTGTTATACAGTGACAGACCTGTCCCCACCAGTACTGTACCCCAGTGTTATACAGTGACAGACCTGTCCCCACCAGTACTGTACCCCAGTGTTATACAGCGGCAGACCTGTCCTCACCAGTACTGTATCCCAGTGTTATACAGTGACAAATGTGTCCCCACCAATACTGTACCCCAATGTTATACAGTGACAGACCTGTACCCACCAGTACTGCACCCCAGTGTTATACAGTGACAGACCTGTCCCCACCAGTACTGTACCCCAGTGTTATACACTGACAGACCTGTCCCCACCAGTACTGTACCCCAGTGTTATACACTGACAGACCTGTCCCCACCAGTACTGTACCCCAGTATTATATAGTGACAGATGTGTCCCCACCAGTACTGTACCCCAGTGTTATACACTGACAGACCTGTCCCCACCAGTACTGTACCCCAGTATTATATAATGACAGATGTGTCCCCACCAGTACTGTACCCCAGTGTTATACACTGACAGACCTGTCCCCACCAGTACTGTACCCCAGTGTTATACACTGACAGACCTGTCCCCACCAGTACTGTACCCCAGTATTATATAGTGACAGATGTGTCCCCACCAGTACTGTACCCCAGTATTATATAGTGACAGATGTGTCCCCACCAGTACTGTACCCCAGTGTTATGCAGTGATAGACCTGTCCCCACCAGTACTGTACCCGTGTTACACAGTGACAGACCTGCCCCCACCAGTACTGTACCCCAGTGTTATACACTGACAGACCTGTCCCCACCAGTACTGTACCCCAGTGTTATGCAGTGATAGATTAATACCGCAGCGACAGTCAGTGTCGGTGAAACCCGTATCCCAGCAGCAGTCCTTGTCTTTAGGAGAAATGGGGAAGAGACTGTTGGACACAATCTTCGATTGTTTGAGACAGTTTTATTTCCTCCCAGACTGCTTTAGCGAAGCAGAATAACTGGCGTGAGAAAAGAGGGTCAGCAGAGAGTTAATGAGGAGGAAGTTGTGAAGGAGATTAAACCCCGGTCATTAAAAACCGGAGGGAAACCCTCAAACTTTACCCGAACTATAATATATTTACGCAATCAGTCCAATCTCTTCCAACACTCAGTGTGAAACGAGAAGCATGGAGGTCAAAGAAACCATCCACCAACCAGCTACAAACCAGCTAAAGCCGCAGTCAGACAATTCCATTTACTCTCAATTAGAAAATGATCCCGTGCTCACCGAGTCTAACCCGGGTCAGGTCGCATATTAACCGGGATCGCAAAGGAAGGGCAAGTCTGACTGCACAGACCCGTCTCTGACACGAACAAGTGTACAATTAATTGGCCTGAATTAATGGTGTTATTTGTCAACAGGCAGAAAATAGCAGCGGTTCAGTTCTGCAAGTTCCAGGCAGCAGTCCTGGAGTTCAGAGTCCACAGCAGGCTGAGACACCTCAATCTCCACCATGGCATCAACTACATCCACAATCATAATGCTTATTACATACAGCAATAAAAGAAAGACTTGCATCTCCATAGCGCCTTTCACCACCTCAGGGCATCCCAGCCAATGAGGTACAGATGAAGAACACTTGCTGTAGTGAGATGCCCCAGGGGACCTGTACCCAAGTGAGGGTTGGTTGATGAGGGGACAAATAAATGATCTTTATTTATATTTGACGTAAAGTTTTTACTTAATCTGCAGGCCAGTTTCCTCTCTCCCTGTGACAGCTCATCCCTCACATTGTCACCGATATTGTAAGCAGCACGTGGCACAGAGTGTTAATGTAACTAGTAATGTAGCCATTCTCTCTCTCAATGTCTCTCTCTGTTCTCCCTCTCTTTCCCTTTCCCTCTCTCTCTGCTCCTGTTTAACACAATTAATCACCATGCGCGGTGGGGGTGGCGGGGGAGCTGCGAATTGAGTCCTGCTATTCGCTGCTTTAAAGCGGTGTCTCCTCCCCCGCTGCTCCCTGGGGACCGAGGCTCACAAACAGTGTATGGGGGGGATGGGCATCTTCACATTGCCACAGGCATCCTTCAGGTCCTAGCGCCCATCACGTTGCAGTAACCCTAATAATTTGTAAATAAACATTCCACACGCACCGACTCTCACTGGGGGACGGGTTCCACACACACTGACCCTCACTGGGGTACAGACCCACACACACTGACCCTCACTGGGGTACGGGTTCCACACACACTGACCCTCACTGGGGTACAGACCCACACACACTGACCCTCACTGGGGTACAGGTTCCACACACACTGACCTTCACTGGGGTACAGACCCACACACACTGACTCTCACTGGGGTACGGGTTCCACACACGCTGACTCTCACTGGGGTACGGGTTCCACACACGCTGACTCTCACTGGGGTACGGGTTCCACACACGCTGACTCTCACTGGGGTACGGGTTCCACACACGCTGACTCTCACTGGGGTACGGGTTCCACACACGCTGACTCTCACTGGGGTACGGGTTCCACACACGCTGACTCTCACTGGGGTACGGGTTCCACACACGCTGACTCTCACTGGGGTACGGGTTCCACACACGCTGACTCTCACTGGGGTACGGGTTCCACACACGCTGACTCTCACTGGGGTACGGGTTCCACACACGCTGACTCTCACTGGGGTACGGGTTCCACACACGCTGACTCTCACTGGGGTACGGGTTCCACACACGCTGACTCTCACTGGGGTACGGGTTCCACACACACTGACGCTCACTGGGGTACGGGTTCCACACACACTGACGCTCACTGGGGTACGGGTTCCACACACACTGACTCTCACTGGGGTACAGATCCACACACACTGACTCTCACTGGGGTACGGGTTCCACACACACTGACCCTCACTGGGGTACAGACCCACACACACTGACCCTCACTGGGGTACGGGTTCCACACACACTGACCCTCACTGGGGTACAGACCCACACACACTGATTCTCACTGGGGTACAGACCCACACACACTGACCCTCACTGGGGTACGGGTTCCACACACACTGACCCTCACTGGGGTACGGGTTCCACACACACTGACCCTCACTGGGGTACGGGTTCCACACACACTGACCCTCACTGGGGTACAGACCCACACACGCTGACCCTCACTGGGGGACGGGTTCCACACACGCTGACCCTCACTGGGGGACGGGTTCCACACACGCTGACCCTCACTGGGGGACGGGTTCCACACACGCTGACCCTCACTGGGGTACGGGTTCCACACACGCTGACCCTCACTGGGGTACGGGTTCCACACACGCTGACCCTCACTGGGGTACGGGTTCCACACACGCTGACCCTCACTGGGGTACGGGTTCCACACACGCTGACTCTCACTGGGGTACGGGTTCCACACACGCTGACTCTCACTGGGGTACGGGTTCCACACACGCTGACTCTCACTGGGGTACGGGTTCCACACACGCTGACTCTCACTGGGGTACGGGTTCCACACACGCTGACTCTCACTGGGGTACGGGTTCCACACACGCTGACTCTCACTGGGGTACGGGTTCCACACACGCTGACTCTCACTGGGGTACGGGTTCCACACACGCTGACTCTCACTGGGGTACGGGTTCCACACACGCTGACTCTCACTGGGGTACGGGTTCCACACATGCTGACTCTCACTGGGGTACAGACCCACACACACGGATTCTCACTGGGGTACGGGTTCCACACACGCTGACTCTCACTGGGGTATGGGTCCCCCACACGCTGACTCTCACTGGGGTATGGGTCCCCCACACACTGACTCTCACTGGGGTACAGACCCACACACACACTGACTCACTGAGGTACTGGTTGTCACTGCCGTACAAGAGCACAGCTGACTTGATCAAGGGATTGAAGAGAATTGACATCAGTGATCAGAAACGACTATTCTGTCTCGTTGACGAATCCAGCTAAAAGGAACGGAATCTTAGAATTTGAGATGAACCAGCAAATCACACAAGGGTTTTTTTGAACATGGAACAGACAGCCTCAGAGGCACAGAGTCATTTAAGGTGTTATGGAATTGAGTATTATAGGGTAGGTAAATATTCAGGGAGTCGGCAGGAAACAAGAAATAGATTTGTCAAAATGATGGAGCCGGCAAGGTGGGCTGAATGATTGACTTGAATTCCAGGTTCTTATCTGTAAGACCGAGAGCATTGGCACGAGGTTATTGCACTATATGGGGCATTGCCACGGAGGCTGCATCCGTCCCTCACCCAAAGCTTCACGTGCCCGTTCCAGCGGAGGTTTCTCACTGCAATGCGATAAGGAACCGCATCCCCTGGGCTACTGCTGGTGTTCCTATCACTCTCCCCCTACAATCCCAGCGCACTCAGTACAGACCAGCAGTAGAACCTAGGACCACAGTGTTTACCCATTAGGGCATAGAAACATAGAAAATAGGAGCAGGAGTAGGCTATTCGGCCCTTTGAGCCTGCTCCGCCATTCATTATGATCATGGCTGATCATCCAACTCAGTAACCTGTTCCCGCTTTCCCCCCATATCCTTTGATCCCTTTCGCCCCAAGAGCTATATCTAACTCCTTCTTGAAAACATACAATGTTTTGGCCTCAACTGCTTTCTGTGGTAGTGAATTCCACAGATTCACCACTCTCTGGGTGAAGAAATTTCTCCTCATCTCAGTCCTGAAAAGTTTACCCCGTATCCTTAGACTATGATCCCTGGTTCTGGACTCCCCCACCATCGGGAACATCCTTCCTACATCTACTCTGTCAAGTCCTGTTAGAATTTTATAGGTTTCTATGAAATCCCTTCTCACTCTTCTGAACTCCAGCCAATATAATCCTAACCGATTCAATCTCTCCTCATACGTCAGTCCCGCCATCCCAGGAATCAGTCTGGTAAACCTTCGCTGCACTCCCTCTATAGCAAGAACATCCTTCCTTAGATAAGGAGACCAAAACTGCACACAATACTCCAGATGTGGTCTCGCCAAGGTCCCTGTATAATTGCAGCAAGACATCCCTGCTCCTGTACTCGAATCCTCTCGCTATGAAGGCCAACATACCATTTGCCTTTTTTACTGTCTGTTGGACCTGCATGCTTACCTTCAGCGACTGGTGTACGAGAACACCCAGGTCTTGCTGCATATTCCCCTCTCTCAGTTTATAGCCATTCAGATAATAATCTGCCTTCCTGTTTTTGCTACCAAAGTGGATAACCTCACATTTATCCACATTATACTGCATCTGCCATGCATTAGCCCACTCACTCAACTTGTCCAAATCACCCTGAAGCTTCTCTGCATCCTCCTCACAACTCACCCTCCCATGCAGTTTTGTGTCATCTGCAAATTTGGACATATTACATTTAGTTCCCTCATCTAAATCATTAATATATATTGTGAATAGCTGGGGTCCTAGCACCGATCCCTGCGGTACCCCACTAGTCACTGCCTGCCATTCGGAAAAAGACTCATTTATTCCTACTCTTTGTTTCCTGTCCGCCAACCAATTTTCTATCCATCGCAATACACTACCCCCAATCCCATGCATTTTAATTTTACATGCTAATCTCTTATGTGGGACTTTGTCGAAAGCCTTCTGAAAGTCCAAATAAACCACATCCACTGGCTCCTCCTCATCAACTCTACTAGTTACATCGTCGAAGAATTCTATTAGATTTGTCAAGCATGATTTCCCTTTCGTAAATCCATGCTGACTCTGCCCGATTCTACCACTTTTTTCTAAATGCTCTGCTAACCAAGTATAGAGAGAT
The DNA here is from genome assembly GCF_036365525.1 of Heterodontus francisci. Taxonomy (NCBI): domain Eukaryota; kingdom Metazoa; phylum Chordata; class Chondrichthyes; order Heterodontiformes; family Heterodontidae; genus Heterodontus; species Heterodontus francisci. The sequence continues at coordinate 3,948,363 of NC_090406.1, forward strand.
GAAAATGTACATGCCTAATCCTTTACCAAAATATGATTTTAGGTACTGATTTGAAGTGAAACCTCTCTCCCAGGCTGCGGCAGGTGTAAATAATCAGACATTAAATTTACCCTTTTTACATTTTCTTCAGGACAGTTCAGTCTAATGAGGCGACAGGAAACTCCTGGAATCCAGAAACCGATTTAAAAATTCCCTTCCCTTCTTCTTAATAACGTCACAGGGAGTGGTTGGGCTGAATAGTATAGATTCATTTAAGGAGAAGCTGGATAAACACATGAGGGAGAAAGGATTCGAAGGATATGCTGATAGGATGAGATGAAAAGTAAAGTGGGAGGAGTTTCGTCTGGGGCATAAACGCTGGAATAGACCAGTTGGGTCAAATGGTCTGTTTCTGTGCTGTAAATTTGATGTAAATCAGCTGATCCCAGTACAAGGGTCAGCTTGGTCGCCCTCTCACCTCCAAGGCAGACGGTCATAGGTTCCTGTCCCACTCCAGTGACCTGACCACATGATCCAGGTCAACACTCTTTCTACAGCACTGAGGGAGTGCTGTACTGTCAGAGGTGGTGTGTTTCAGATGAGGCAATATTTAACCCTCATCCAACATCAGTGAAACTGATGATCTGATTATTATCACATTGCAGTTTGTGGGATCTTGCTGAGCACAAATTGGCGGCTGAATTTCCTTATACTATAATAGTGACAACACTTCAACAGTATTTTGTCGGGAATAAAACAATTTGGGAAATCCTGAGGATGTGAAAGGAGCTATAGAAATGCAAGTTGTGTGAAAATAATTCTTCTAACTTGCCCGTTCTTCTTAGTGATCAAATCCTGAGTCCAGGCACCTTATTGCCAAATGTTTCACCGTTTACCCTTTCAGAACGTTTCCTAATTTCACTTCCCTCGATTAAATTCACTCGCTGAACCTGCCTCTCCATTGAAAAAACATACATCATATGTAATCCTTTGTAACCCAGTTTCTCACGCCTTCCTTTGTTAATTGCACCCTCTCATCTTCACTGTGTCCTTCCAACTCTCAAAGATCCTCCCCAGCTGTGCGCAGATCTCCAACAAACCACAGCCTAAACAGCAACATAGGAGCAGGAGATGGTGGCGTAGTGGTAATGTTACTGAACTAGTAATCCAGAAGACCAGGTTAATGTCCTGGGGACACAGGTTCAAATCCCACAATGACAGCTCGTGGAATTTAAATTCAATTAATTAATAAAAATCTGGAATTACAAGCTAGTCCCATGAAACAATGACTGTTGTAATAAAAATATCTGGTTCACTAATGTCCCTTTAGGGAAGGAAATCTGCTGTTGTTACCTGGTCTGACCCACATGTGACTCCAGACCCACAGCAATGTGGTTGACTCTTAACTGCCCTCTGAAATGACCTAGCAAGCCACTTAGATGTCAAGGGCAATGAGAGATGGGCAACAAAAAAATATAGATGATTGCTGATCTGATTGCGGCCTTAACTCCACTTTCCTGCCAGCCCCCATAACCCTTGACTCCCTTGTAGATCAAAAATCCATCTAACTCAGCCTTGAATATATTTAATGACCCAGCCTCCACTGCTCTCTGGGAAAGAGATTTCCAAAGATTAACAACCCTCAGAGAAGAAATTCTTCCATCTCAGTCTTAAATGGGAGGCCCATTATTTTGAAACTGTGCCCCCTCGTTCTAGATTCCCCCAAGAGGGAAAACATGCTCTGCTGAGCCCCCTCAGAATCTTCTATGTTTCAAAAAGATCACCTCTCATTCTTCCAAACTCCAATGAGTATAAAACAACTTGCTCAACCTTTCCTCATAAGACAATCAGTTCATCTCAGGAATCAGCGATTTTTAAAATTTGTTTTATTCATCCCCTCAAGCCTATTCTGACATTCAATTAGATCATGGCTGATCTGCATTTTAACTCCATCTACCTACCTTGGTTCCAGAACCCTTAATATCCTTAACCAACAAAATTCTTATCAATCTGTTTTGAAATTTCAGTTGACCTCTAGCCTCAAAAACTTTTTGCGGGAGAGAGTTCCAGATTTCCACTCCCCTTTGTGTGAAGAACTGCTTCCTGACATCACCACCGGAACAATCTAACTGATTACAATCAACATTTTCCATTATAAATTCCTATGTCAACATTTCTACTGGAAACTGCCTATATAAATTCGTCACGCTGTAATTACATCTGTTTCCTATAAGGGCAGTGTCCCTACTGGCAGGAGGTTCAATTACAGCACAAGAAGTTTGCACAGGCAACTTCTGTTAGAAATTCTTGTTTTAAGGTTCATTCATTGGATGTGAGCATAGCTGCAAGGCCAGCATTTATTACCCACCCCTAATTGTACTTGAGAAGGTCGTGGGGAGCTGCCTTCGTGAACCGCCACAGTTCTTGGGGTGTAGGTACACCCACAAAGCTATTAGGAAGGGAGTTCCTGGATTTTGACCCAGTGACAGTGAAGGATGGTGAGTGACTTGCAGGGGAACTCGCAAGTGGTGGTGTTCCCGTGTGTCTGCTGTTTTTCTAGTTGGTAGAGGTTGCGGATTTGGAAGGTGCTGTTGAAGGAGGCTTGGTGAGTTGCTGCGGTGCATCTTGTAGATGGTACACACTGCTGCCACTGTGCACCGATGGTGGAGAGAGTGAATGTTTGTGGATGGGGTGTCGATCAAGCAGGCTGCTTTGTCCTGGATGGTGTCGAGCTTCTTGACTGTTGTTGGAGCTGCATCCATTGAGGCAAGTGCAGAGTATTTCATCACACTCTTGACTTGTGCCTTGTAGATGGTGGACAGGCTTTGGGGAGTCAGGAGGTGCATTACTCACCACAGAATTCTCAGCCTCTGACTTGCTCTTGTGGCCACAGTATTTATATGGCTATTCCAGTTCAGTTTCTGGTCAATGGTGGCCCCCAGGATGTTGATGGTAGGGGATTCAGCAATGGTAATGCCATTGAACATCAGGGCAAGGTGATTAGATTCTCTCTTGTTGAAGATGGTCATTGCCTGTTCTTGTGTGGCGTGAATGTTACTTCAGTCCAAGCTGGAATGTTGTCCAGGTCTTGCTGCATGCGGACACAGACTGCTTCAGTATCTGAGGAGTCACGAATGGGACCAAACATTGCACAGTCATCAGCGAACACCCCATTTCTGACCTTATGTTGTAGGGAAGGTCATTGATGAAGCAGGTGAAGATGGTTGGGTATAGGACACTACCCTGAGGAACTGCTGCAGTGATGCCCTGGGGCTGAGATGATTGACCTCCAAAAACAACAACCATCTTCCTTTGTGCTAGATATGGCTCCAACCAGTGGAGAGTTTTTCCCCAGTTCCCATTGGCTTCAATTTTGCTAGGGCTCCTTGATGCCACATTTGGTCAAATGTTGCCTTGATGTCAAGGGCAGTCACTCTCATGTCACACGTAGGAATTTAAAATTGAAATATGAAAATAAGGACAGCTCTGTTACTTTAAAACGGGACACGTGCTGGTTCAATTATCCCCCACACTGTAACCCCCAACCTTGTATGAAGAATACATCTGGTTTTTGCTCCCTGTGTGAAAAGCCATTGGAGATTTAGTACCTTATAAAATGCTGGTTAACACACACACAAAACTTGCCCAAATAATCCAGGAGTGGCTAGGGATTAATCAGCTTTCATTGCAGCTGCAGCCACATTTTGCAGAAGACATCTCCGCCATTAGAAGCTGCTAATGTTCTCCAAAAATATATTGCACTTTTCAGGGATTGCTGCCCTGTGGCCGATTGAGAGGGTGAACCACAGATTTTGGAGAAAGGGAAAGAGAAAGAAAACAGAAAAGACAGAGAGAGAGAAGCAGAGAGACACAGAGACAGGAGGGGAAGAAAGGGAGACAAATGGAATGAGCCAGAGAGAGACAGGGAAGGAGAGACACAGAGATGGAGACCAGGAAAAACGGAGTGAGTGAGGGAGTGTGTGAGAATGAGACAGTCAATTTGAAAGAATGAAGTGTGAGCAGATGGGTTGAGGGGCAGTGTGTGTGCAGTAAGTGAGACTCAGGGCAAGGATCAACATCTGCACAGAATCTAAAGAGAAACAGATGGGAAGCCCTCACCTCTCATCCCCTCCCCCAACCCCAGGCAAGGCCTTGGCAGAAATATCACTGATCCAGTCTTCAAATACAATCTCTTCCCCATTCTAAAAAAGAAATGGAAGGAGAGGGGGAGGGTTGGGAGAGTGGGTGGAGAGAAAGGAAAAGGATGAGAAGGAGAGAGAGAGAGCAGCAAAGAGGAGGAGAGAGAGAGAAAGTACTGGGAAGGAAGGGAAAAAACGGAGAGAAAGAGAGGACGGGGTTAGGACAGAGAGATGTAGAGAGTAAGAGATAGAGAGAAAAATGGAGGAGACGGAGGGAGACAGGGGGGTGGAGAGAAAAGGAAAGGAGAAAGAAAGAGAAGGGAGAGAAGTAGGAAAAAGCAGAAGAGGAGTGGGTTGGAAGGAAGCAAGAAGGAGAGATGGAAGGAAGAAGGAATGGGAGTCGGGGCAGGAAGGAAAGTGTTGCGGTGTCTGGTTTGTATTAGTAGCATTGTAGGGTGTTCTACAGAAAGTCTTAGACTCCGGTAAAGGTTAACTAATGACCCTTTATTATTTACTGTTACTATATACACTCTCAGCAAGCCACCTAAGCTAGCATCCTTTGTGCTGCTATACCTTCTTCTTCTCCTCATGTGACATCATCACTCATATAGTGGGAGGGGTCTCTCTCACTGTCTTCAGTATTAACCCTTTACATATTTATACTACAGAAAGATGGGAGAGAAGGAAATGAGAGAAAGACAGAGTAGGAGGGCAGCAAGGGAGAGGAAGCAGGAAATTGCTGGGAAGCAAAACTTTGTCCCGGGCTTTCGTTTATGGAATCAGGAATGAGGGTTCAATAAATCAAATCAGGAATGGGGGCAGTGAATTGGATTGGGAAAACTGATCAGCAGTACATGGTCAACATTGACCTTTCACCTCTGGGACCTCAATTCAAAGCCATCCAGAGACAGGTGAAATATCTGAGCTTTCTGGTCAGTGCAGTTTGTTAAATGCTGAACATTCACTTGCCTGCCAGGCAGAGATGCAGGTGTCTCAGTTTCAAGAATGATCAGTCTGATGCTGATGGGAGGAAGCGAGAGGGAGCAAGAGCTGGAGGGGAGTGGGACAGGAGATTGGTGATAAGAAGAGATGGGTGCGGAGAGAAAAACTCAGCCTTCCCCCATACTCTTGATGACTGAATGAATAAATGCATCGTTAACCTGAGCCATATGGATCATGAAGGCACCAGATTCAATGCCAGGCATTGTAATTGGCTTCGACATGCCTCAGCCAGGGTTCCCACTCCTGATCACCATCCGATGATCCTTGGATCACTGGAAAGTGCCATGCGTGCAGACATCAGGTGCATGAGAGCATCAGCTGTGATGCCTTTCATAAACGAAGAGCCTGCTGACGGATTCACCATTGACGCTTGCATGTTAAGAAGGCTAATGGAGGGAGACCCTAGAACTAATTCCAGGGGAGGAAATAGAGGTTAAAGAATTCAAAGCTGAAGCCCCAGAATGGGAGAGCTCTAGGACCCTGCAGATATCAATGGGCTTGCTGATGGTACGTGCCCATTTGCTACAAGGGGAGTGGGGAGTGGGGGTAGTCGATGCCAAAAGTATCTGCAACCTCAAAGAGTTGCCAGACAGCAAGGGGGAAGAGAGAATGGGAGTGTCAGTTAAGACTCAATAGGTAACTTTGACTCTGCCTCTGAGGCAGAAGGTTGTGGGTTCAAGTCCCACTCCAGAGACTTGAGGCTATAATCCAGGCTGTCACTCTGCTTTGCTGTACTGTTCTTTGTTCTTTGGTGCAGTACCGAGGGAGTCCTGCACTGTCTAAGGTGCTATCTTTTGGATGAGACATGAAACTGAGGCCCCGTCCACCCTCTCAGGCAGGTAAAAGAGCCAATGGCCACTATTTTGAAGAGCAGGAGAGTTCTCCCCGGTGTCCTGGAGCCCACATTCATCCCTCAACCGACATTACTAAAACAGACCATCTGGCTCATTATCACATTGCTGTTTGTGGGATCTTGCTGTGCACATTACAACAGTGCCTACACTTCAAAAGTACTTCATTGGCTGTAAAATGTTTTGGGGGATCTGGAGGTTGTGAAAGTCGCTATAGAAATGCAAGTTTTCTCCTTCTATAACTGAACTGGTGGGTGTTTGGACCCAGAGGAATCTGGTACAGATTTTGGAGGCAGCTCCAGACAGCCCTGTGGCCCGCCTGCTCATATATCACAGGTCTGGATCAGTGCAGGGGGGCAGTGCAGTCTGCAGCACCGCACAAATCATTTGCAAGACAATGGGGAGTCTGTAAGGCAGCCCCAGGCTCTGCAATACACTGAGTAAACCCCCCTACTCTCCTCCCATTACACATCCAAACCCCCCAGCTCACATTCCACCCGTCTGCATCCCTTCCCCAGCCAGAGAGTCTCCTATCATCCACTAAGTCTCAGAGAGAGACTCCAAACCAAAGAGATTGCCCCCTCTCCCTTTCACCACAAAACAAATGAACAGTAGGGGGCTATTCAGCCCTTCAAACCTGCTCTGACTGTTCTTTCAGATCATGGCTGATCTCCGTCTGTCAGATGAGACATTAAACCAGCATCACAAAGCACTTCACAGCCAATGAACCACTTCTTTTTGAAGTGTAGTCACTGTTGTAATGCAGCAAATGTAACAGCCAATTTACGCACAGCAAGCTCCCACAAACAGCAACATTAGTTTATATTTATAAAACCGCTTTCTTCTTTGGCCTCCTAGTCTCGAGAGACAATGGGTAAGCACCTGGAGGTGGTCAGTGGTTTGTGCAGCAGCGCCTGGAGTGGCTATAAAGGCCAATTCTAGAGTGACAGACTCTTCCACAGGTGCTGCAGAGAAAATTGGTTGTCGGGGCTGTTACACAGTTGGCTCTCCCCTTGCACTTCTGTCTTTTTTCCTGCCAACTGCTCAGTCTCTTTGACTCGCCACTCTTTAGCCCCACCTTTATGGTTGCCCGCCAGCTCTGGCGATCACTGGCAACTGACTCCTATGACTTGTGGTCAATGTCACAGGACTTCATGTCGCGTTTGCAGACATCTTTAAAGCGGAGACATGGACGGCCGGTGGGTCTGATACCAGTGACGAGCTCGCTGTACAATGCGTCCTTGGGGATCCTGCCATCTTCCATGCGGCTCACATGGCCAAGCCATCTCAAGCACCGCTGGTTCAGTAGGGTGTACATGCTGGGGATGTTGGCCGCCTCGAGGACTTCTGCATTGGAGATGCGGTCCTGCCACCTGATGCCAAGGATTCTCCGGAGGCAGCGAAGATGAAATGAATTGAGACGTCGCTCTTGGCTGACATACATTATCCAGGCCTCGCTGCCGTAGAGCAAGGTACTGAGGACACAGGCTTGAAACACTCGGACTCTTGTGTTCTGTGTCAGTGCGCCATTTTCCCACACCCTCTTGGCCAGTCTGGACATAGCAGTGGAAGCCTTTCCCATACACTTGTTGATTTCTGCATCGAGAGACAGGTTACTGGTGATAGTGGAGCCTAGGTAGGTGAACTCTTGAACCACTTCCAGAGTGTGGTCGCCGATATTGTTGGATGGAGCATTTGTGATGTCCTGTCCCATGATGTTCGTTTTCTTGAGGCTGATGGTTCGGCCAAATTCATTGCAGGCAGCCGCAAACCTGTCGATGAGACTCTGCAGGCACTCTTCAGTGTGGGATGTTAATGCAGCATCGTCAGCAAAGAGGAGTTCCCTGATGAGGACTTTCCGTACTTTGGTCTTTGCTCTTAGACGGGCAAGGTTGAACAACCTGCCACCTGATCTTGCGTGGAGGAAAATTCCTTCTTCTGAAGACTTGAACGCATGTGAGAGCAGCAGTGAGAAGAAGATCCCAAACAGTGTAGGTGCGAGAACACAGCCCTGTTTCACGCCACTCAGGATAGGAAAGGGGTCTGATGAGGCGCTGCTATGCTGAATTGTGCCTTTCATATTGTCATGGAATGAGGTGATGATACTTAGTAGCTTTGGTGGACATCCGATCTTTGCTAGTAGTCTGAAGAGACCACGTCTGCTGACGAGGTCAAAGGCTTTGGTGAGATCTATGAAAGCAATGTAGAGGGGCATCTGTTGTTCGCAGCATTTCTCCTGTCGCTGGCGAAGGGAGAACAGCATGTCAATGGTCGATCTCTCTGCTCGAAAGCCACACTGTGCCTCAGGGTAGACATGCTCAGCCAGCTTCTGGAGTCTGTTTAAAATGACTTGAGCGAAGACTTTCCCCACTATGCTGAGCAGGGAGATTCCACAGTAGTTGTTGCAGTCACCGCGGTCACCTTTGTTTTTATAGAGGGTGATGATATTGGCATCGCGCATATCCTGTGGTACTGCTCCCTCGTCCCAGCACAGGCAAAGCAGTTCATGGAATGCTGAGAGTATAGCAGGCTTAGCACTCTTGATTATTTCAGGGGTAATGCCGTCCTTCCCAGGGGCTTTTCCGCTGGCTAGAGAATCAATGGCATCACTGAGTTCCGATTTTGTTGGCTGTACGTCCAGCTCATCCATGACTGGTAGAGGCTGGGCTGCATTGAGGGCGGTCTCAGTGACAACATTCTCCCTGGAGTACAGTTCTAGGTAGTGCTCAACCCAGCGGTCCATTTGCTTGCGTTGGTCAGTGATCGTTTCCCCTGATTTAGACTTGAGAGGGGCAATCTTCTTGATGATTGGCCCAAAAGCTCTCTTAATGCCATCATACATTCTTCTGATGTTTCCGGTGTCGGAGGTCAGCTGAATACGACTGCGTAGGTGTTGCCAGTGGTCATTTACACAGTGCCATTAGTTTATATTTATAAAACCGCTTTATCATAGTAAAATCTACCAAGATACTTCACAGGAGCGATTAGCAAATAAAATTTGACACCGAGCCTCATGTGGAGATATTAGGACAGGTGACTGAAAGCTTGGGCAAAGAGGTAGGTTTTACAGAGCATCTCAAAAGGAGGATTTGAGGTGGAGAGGTTTAGGGAACGAATTCTGGAGCTTAGGGCCCAGGCAGCTGAAGGCATGGCCGCCAATGATGGAGAGATTAAAATTGGGGATGCACAAGAGACCGGAATTGGCCATCCAGGCCTCAAGAGATTGTTGATGTGCTCTGTCAGAGGGGACATTGAACTGAGGCCCCGTCTACCCTCTCAGGTGAATGTAAAAGATCCCATGGCACTATTTTGAAGAAGAGCAGAGCAGTTCTCCCAGTGTCCTGTGGTCAAGATTTATCCCTTAATCAACATCACAAAAGCAGATCATCTGGTCATTTTCATGCTGCTGTTTGTGGGATCTCGCTCTGCACAAATTGGCTACCGTGTTTCCTCCATCACAACAGTGGCTACTCTTCAAAAAGTACCTCATTGGTTGTGAAGCACTATGGGACATCCTGCGGTTGTGAAAGGCACAATAGAAATGCAATTTTTCTCTTCTCTGATTTTCCAGCTCTCTCATACTTACTGCAACGAATCCGTCATTAATAGTAAAGTGCATAAATCACAATCTCTGCTTTGCCTCTCCCTTCCCCCTCCCAGATACTGCTCCTTTATGTAACACACATTATTATGCTGGCACACAAACCTCGTTTGTACAGACTTTTTAACCTGTTACAATTGGCTGTGTTCACCATTAGCCTGGTCTGTGTTAAGCACGCTGGTCAGCCCAGTGAGACTTGGTCTCAGAAGGCAAGGCCCCACAGTGAGCTGGCCCAGGTTTCTGGGGACAACCTTGCTGCACTCCTTCAAAGTAGTGACTGTGGAGTTGTTACATCCACTTGAGAGAGCAGACAAGGTACAGAACAGTATCAGCTGTGGTTCAGTGGGTTGCGCCCTTGCCTTGGAGTCCTTCAGTCTTGGGTTTAAGTCCCACTGCAGGACTTGAGCACAGAAACCTAGGCTGTCACTTCCTGTGAAGTACTGAGGGAGTGCTGCACTGTTGGAGGCGCTGATTTTTTGGATTATAAACTGAGGCCCTGACTGCTCTCTCCGGTGGATGTAAAAGATCCCATGACTCCATTTCAAAGAAAAGCAGGGGAGGCATCCCCGGTGTCCTGGATTCTCAATCAACATCACTAATAAACAAATTATCTGGTCATTATCATATTGCTGTTTGTGGGAGCTTGTGTGCAAATTAGATGCTGCATTTCCTACACGACAACAGTGACTACACGTCAAAAGTACTTTTTTAGTTGAAATGCGCTTTTGGATGTTCCGAGGTCATGAAAGGTGCTATATAAATGCAAGTCTTTCTTTTTTCAGTACTACACTGCCAGTATCAGCCTGGATTCTGAGCTCACATCACTGCACTGGGACTTAAACCCACAACTTTCTGACTCAGAGGCAAGAGTGCCACCCACTAATCGATATAAATGTTCTTTCTATAAAACTATGTAGCTCATAAAGTGACAGAATTTGAGACTAGAGCCAAGGCTGACACATAATCCAGGCTGACACTCCCTGTGCAGTACTGAGGGAGTGCTGCACTGTCGGAGGTGCCATCTCTTGGGTGAGGCGTTAAACCAAGGTACCATCTGATCCCATGGCCACTATTTGAAGAGTGGGAGAGGTGTCCTAGGTCAATAATCCTTCCTCAAAAACACCACCAAATCATTTTATGTCATTGCTGGTTTTGTGGGAGCTTGCTGTGCACAAGTTGGCTGTAAAGCACTTTGGGACACCCTGCGGTTGTGAAAGACGCTATAGAAATGAAAGTCTTTCTTTCTCAAGAGGCAATGAGGGATGGGCATTAATTACCAGCCTTGCAAGCAACATCCACGTCCCAAGAATGAATAAAAAAATAAACCCTGCTGAGGGATGGCTCAGAGTTTTGATAAAATCATTAAAAACCTTTGGAGATATCAAACCATAATAACACCGTCTGTTAGTGAGATTAATTAAACAAAGATAATTAGAACCTGGGTTCAGCTTTTCACACGGACTCAGCAGGAGCAAAACATCATCCTGTGGGGAATCTCTCTGTGACGTACCTGCCATTAAAGTAAAACTCCAAGCAAAAACTTTTAGCTACGAAGAGTAGGAGCTGCAGTTGGTTTTAATGATATTACATAGAACAGACAGCACAGAAACAGGCCATTCGGCCCATCTGCTCTGTGCTGGTGTTTATGCTCCACACGAGCCTCCTCCCACCTCCTCTCCAACTCACTCTATCAGCATATCCTTCTATTCCTTTCTCCCTCATCTGTTTATCCAGTTTCCCCTTAAATGTATCGATACTATTCACCTCAACCACTCCCTGTGGTAGTGAGTTCCACATTCTCACCACTCTCTGGGTGAAGAAGTTTCTCCTGAATTCCCTATTGGATTTATTAGTGACCATATGACCATATGAATTAGGAGCAGAAGTAGGCCAATTAGCCAGTCAAGCCTTCTCCACCATTTAATAAGATCATGGCTGATCTTTCTCTGTCTCGAATTCCACACTCCCATCCACCCCAATAATCTTTGATAAACTTGCCTAACAAAAATCTATCTACCTCCGCCTTAAAAATATTCAATGTTACCGCCTCCACCACCTTCTGAGGCAGAGAGTTCCAAAGTCGCACAACCCTCTGAGAAATATTTCTCCTCATCTCTGTCCTAAAAGTGCGACTCCTAATTTTCAAACAGTGCCGCCTAGTTCTGGACTCACCCACAAGAGGAAACAACCTTTCCACATTCACCATTCAGGATCTTATAAACTTCAATCAAGTCTCCCCTCACTCTTCTAAACTCCAGTGAAAACAAGCCCAGTCTGTCCAACCTTTCCTCAAAAGACAACCCGCTCATTCCAGGTATCAATGTAGTAACCTGAAAGCAAAATACTGCAGATGCTGGAAATCTGAAACAAAAAGAAAAAGTGCTGGAAATACTCAGCAGGTCTGGCAGCATCTGTGGAGAGAGAAACAGAGTTAACGTTTCAGGTCTGTGACCTTTCAACTGTGACCTTTCATCAATCTAGTAAACTTCCTCTGAACTGCCTCCAACGCATTTACATCCTTCCTTAAATAAAGAGACCAAAACTGCACACAGTATTCGAAATGTGGTCTCACCAATGCCCTGTATAACTGAAGCATAACATCCTTAATTTTATTTTCAATTCCTCTTGTAATAAAGGATAGCATTCCATTAGCCTTCTTTATTACTTGCTGTACCTGCATCACCAGTAACCTGTCTTTCAATGCAGAAATCAACAAGCGCATGGGAAAGGAGTCCGCTGCTCTGTCCAGACTGGCCAAGAGGGTGTGGGAAAATGGCGCACTGACATGGAACACAAAAGTCCGAGTGTTTCAAGCCTGTGTCCTCAGTACCTTGCTCTACGGCAGCGAGGCCTGGACAATGTATGTCAGCCAAGAGCGACGTCTCAATTCTTCGCTGCCTCCGGAGAATCCTTGGCATCAGGTGGCAGGACCGCATCTCCAACGCAGAAGTCCTTGAGGTGGCCAACATCCCCAGCTTATACACCCTACTGAGCCAGCGGCGCTTGAGATGGCTTGGCCATGTGAGCCACATGGAAGATGGCAGGATCCCCAAGGACACATTGTACAGCGAGCTCGCCACTGGTATCAGACCCACCGGCCGTCCATGTCTCCGCTTTAAAGACGTATGCAAACGTGACATGAAGTCCTGTGATATTGACCACAAGTCCTGGGAGTCAGTTGCCAGTGATCGCCAGAGCTGGCGGGCAGCCATAAAGGTGGGGCTAAAGTGTGGCGAGTCAAAGAGACTTCGCAGTTGGCAGGAAAAAAAGACAGAAGCGCAAGGGGAGAGCCAACTGTGTAACAGCCCCGACAACCAATTTTATCTGCAGCGCCTGTGAAAGAGTCCGTCACTCTAGAATTGGCCTTTATAACCACTCCAGGCGCTGCTTCACAAACCACTGACCACCTCCAGGCGCTTACCCATTGTCTCTCGAGACAAGGAGGCCAAAGAAGAAGACCTGCATACTAACCTTTTCTGACTCATGCACTAGAACACCTAGATCCCTCTGCACCTCGGAGTTCTGCAGTCTTTCTCCATTTAGGTAATACTCTGCTTTTTTATTCTTCCTGCCAAAGTGAACAGTTTCACATTTTCCCACATTATACTCCATCTGCCAGATTTCTGCCCATTCACTCAACTTATCTATATCTGTCTGCAACCTCCTTATGTCTTCTTCACAACATACTTTCCTACCTATCTTTGTGTCATCTGCAAATTTAGCTACCATGCCATCACTCATCTAAATCATTGATATAAATTGTAAAAAAGTTGAGGCCCCAGCACAGACCCCTGTGGGACTCCACTCATCACATCCTGCCAATCAGAAAAGGACCCATTTATGCATACTCTGTTTTTTGGCAGCCAGCCAAAAATCCATGCTAATATGTTACCCCCTACACCATGAGCTCCTACTTTGCGCAATGACTTTTTATGTGGCACCTTGTCAAATGCCTTCTGGAAATCCTAGTACAGCGCATGTTACTCCTTCAAAGGAACTCCAATAAATTGGTTAAACATGATTTCCCTTTCACAAAACCATAGTGACTATCCTATATTTATGCCCCCTAGTTCTGGTCTCTCCCACAAGTGGAAATATCTTTTCTACATCTACCCTATCAAACTCTTTGTAATTTTAAAGACCTCGATCAGGTCATTCCTCAGCCTTTTCTTTTCTGCAGAATAGAATCCCAACCTTTGTCGATTGTTCTAATCTCTCAGTTCTTGTACCATCTTCATAAATCTTCATTTCACTTTCTCCAATGCTTCAATATCCTCTTTTGTAACATGGAGACAAGAAATATTCACTGTTAAGGAAGAAGTTAGATTTCTATCGCACCTTTCACCATGCCAGGATATCTCAAATCACTTTACAGCCAATGACATACTTTTTGAAGTGTAGTCACTGTTGTAATATAGGAAATGCAGCAGCGAATTTGCACACAGCAAATGACCCCAGTATTCTGTTTCTGTGGTGTTGGTTGAGGGATAAATATTGGCCAGGACATCGGGGAGAACTCCCCTGCTGTTCTTCCAATAGTCATCATGGGATCTTTTACAGGCACCTGAGAGGGCAGAGGGTTAACGTCACACATGTAGTGCATTCCCCTTGACACATACCCAGTGTGTGCTCAAAACAAGAAAACACTGCTGTGAACAATGTCTGACGAGAGAGCTCTGGGCCTCAGACAGTTAATTGAGGAGACGTCCCTTGGCACAGACTGCCTCTCCCCCCCTGCTCAGTGCCCCTTTGGTCACAAGTCCTTGTTCTTTACTTCTGGTTCTGGATTTTGGTTTTGCAATGACTCTGTCTGACCCACTGCCATTGCTGCTGTGCAGACCCCCTCCTCCCAACCCCTGCACCCAGCCCCATCCTTCCCTCTCCTGACTCCCCTCCATCTCCCCCACCCCCCCATCCCCTCAATCAACTGCCAGCCACTTCTCAGGCCTTTGTTATTCTGCAGAACAGCCTCTGGCAGCTGACAACAGCTTCCCTCCTCTTTTCCTTCCCGTGATCCTTTAAACCCAGTCACTTAGGGTTGTCTCAACCCTTTCAATCAAGGCAGTTGCAGTTTTCAAACAATCCCTAATCTCCCCTCCACAAGAAACAGACATGAATCAGCACAGCAGAAATATCAAAATGTAATTTTCAGCTATTAATTTTTATCTTCAACATTACTCCACTCTGTTCGTGAGGACACGGACTCTCACTGGGGTACAGGTTCCATAGACCTCAGTACTGACCCTCCGACAGTGCAGCATTCCCTCAGTACTGACCCTCCGACAGTGCAGCACTCCCTCAGTACTGACCCTCCGACAGTGCAGCACTCCCTCAGTACTGATCCCCCGCCAGTGCATCTATTGACCCTCCGACAGCACAGCACTCCCTCAGTACTGACCCTCCGACAGTGCAGCACTCCCTCAGTACTGATCCTCCGACTGTGCAGCACTCCCTCAGTACTGATCCCCCGCCAGTGCATCTATTGACCCTCCGACAGCACAGCACTCCCTCAGTACTGATCCTCCGACAGTGCAGCACTCCCTCAGTACTGATCCTCCGACTGTGCAGCACTCCCTCAGTACTGATCCCCCGCCAGTGCATCTATTGACCCTCCGACAGCACAGCACTCCCTCAGTACTGATCCTCCACCAGTGCAGCTGGGAAGAATGTCCAGGGATGTGGGAATTCAGTTATATGGAGAGACAGGAGAAGCTGGGATTGGTCTCCTGAGAACAGAGAAGGTTAAGAAGAGGTGGTCAAAATCATGAAGGGTTTTGATAGAGTAAATAAGGAGAAACTGTTTCCAGTGGCAGGAGGGTCAGTAACCAGAGGACACAGATTTAAGATACAAAAACCGAAAGTGTTGGAAAAACTCAGCAGGTCCGGCAGCATCCGTGGAGAGAGAGAAGCAGAGCCAACGCCCCAGGTCAGTGACCCTTCATCAGAACACAGATTTAAGATAATTGGCAAAAGAACAAGAGAGGGAGATGAGGAGAAATTGTTTAACACAGTGAGTTGTTGTGATCTGGAACGTGCTGCCTGACAGGGCGGTGGAAACAGATTCAATAATAACTTTCAAAAGGGAATTGGATGAATAATTAAAATGAAGAAACTTTCAGGGTGATGTGTTCTTGCTGAAGGTTCAACTTGCATTTATATAGCACTGTTAACATAATAAAGCGTTCCAAGGTGCTTCACAGGAGTGATTATCAAACAAAATTTGACACCGAGCCACATAAGGAGATATTAGGACAGGTGACAAAAAACTTGGTTAAATAGTAGGTTTTAAGGAACGTTTTAAAGGAAGAGAGAGTGAGGGAGAGGTTTAGGGAGGGAATTCCAGAGCTGAGAGCCCAGGCGGCTGAAGACACGACTGCCAATGGTGGAGCGATTGAAATTGGGATGAGTAAGAGGCCAGAACTGGAGGAACACAGTGTGAGTCAGCACCTTCAGGAGAGAGGGGAGGAGCAAATTATTGAAGAATTTAAGGGTGTCAGATCTTGGTGTTAAAAGACGACAAACTGGATGGACAGTAGGACCCAGGGAGTGCCCCTGGATCCGGGGCAGAAGCCTAAGTGTTTCCTTATGCAAGTTGCAGTCAGTGAACATTTGCAAATCATCAGACGCAGCAGAGTGGGCAGGCACATGGTCTTTACCAGGCTCACCCCTGTCAATCATTGTTACCCTCATTTCTTTGCAACAGACAGAAGTCATTGCCATGGCAGTAGCGTTAACCTGCCAAGCACCAGAGGGCAGGGGAGCCACTCACTGCCGACTGCCCAGCCGCACAACCTATAATTGTACAGGGAGACCACAACCGACACTCACTGTGAGGTCAGTGAACTCACGGCCTGTTGCCAGGATTTCCATTAAAAATGTTTTTAAATAATAAAATTCTTTTCAGATGCCACAGGCAGAAACAAAACACAACCTCATATCTCATATCTCTCTCTCCGTCTCTCTCATTCTCTCTCTCTCCATCTGTCTCTCACTCACCCACTTGGCCTCTCGAACCCTCTCTCTGCCTCTCTGTCTCTGTCACTCTCTAATCCTTACTCACTAATCTGATGGATATATATTTGTAAAGCACATCAGGACCACATTAGGCATTGTGAGGCTCTCGTACGATGGATGGGTGCATTCCCCGATGGGGTGAATACCCCTGGTGGTCTCTGACTGATCCACATGTGTCTCAACTTCCCTCCCTAGCCAAAGCTCAATTAGCCAAAATCAGAGAGGGAGCATTAAAGACAGACTTGCACTTCTATAGCACCTTTCAAAACACCAACACATTCCAAAGCGCTTCACAGTCAATGAAATACTTTTTGAAGTGTAGTCACTGTGTAATGTAGAACATAGAACAGTACAGCACAGTACAGGCCCTTCGGCCCACGATGTTGTGCCGAACCTTTAACCTACTCTAAGATCAAACTAACTACCTACCCTTCATTCTACTATCATCCATGTACCTATCCAAGAGTCGCTTAAATGCCCCTAATGTACCTGCTTCTACTACCACCGCTGGCAGTGCATTCCACGCACCCACCACTCTCAGTGTAAAGAACCTACCTCTGACATCTCCCCGAAACCTTCCTCCAATCACCTTAAAATTATGCCCCCTGGTGATAGCCCTTTCCACCCTGGGAAAAAGTCTCTGACTATCCACTCTATCTATGCCTCTCATCATCTTGTACCCCTCTATCAAGTCACCTCTCATCCTTCTTCGCTCCAATGAGAAAAGCCCTAGCTCCCTCAGTCTTTCTTCATAGGACATGCCCTCCAGTCCAGGCAGCATCCTGGTAAATCTCCTCTGCACCCTCTCTAAAGCTTCCACATCCTTCCTATAATGAGGCGACCAGAACTGAACACAATATTCCAAGTGTGGTCGAACCAGGGCCTTATAGAGCTGCAGCATAACCTCGCGGCTCTTAAACTCAATCCCCCTGTTAATGAAAGCCAACACACCATACACCTTCTTAACAACCCTATCAACTTGGTTGGCAACTTTGAGCGATCTATGGACATGGACCCCAAGATCCCTCTGTTCCTCCACACTACCAAGAATCCTGTCTTTAAGCCTGTATTCTGCATTCAAATTCGACCTGCACAGTGGCGCAGTGGTTAGCACCGCAGCCTCACAGCTCCAGGGACCCGGGTTCGATTCTGGGTACTGCCTGTGTGGAGTTTGCAAGTTCTCCCTGTGTCTGCGTGGGTTTCCTCCGGGTGCTCCGGTTTCCTCCCACATGCCAAAGACTTGCAGGTTGATAGGTTAATTGGCCATTATAAATTGCCCCTAGTATAGGTAGGTGGTAGGGAAATATATAGGGACAGGTGGGGATGTGATAGGAATATGGGATTAGTGTAGGATTAGTATAAATGGGTGGTTGATGGTTGGCACAGACTCGGTGGGCCGAAGGGCCTGTTTCAGTGCTGTATCTCTAAACTAAACTAAACTTCACACTTTTCCAGGTTGAACTCCATCTGCCACTTCTCAGCCCAGCTCTGCATCCTGTCAATGTCCCGTTGCAACCTACAACAGCCTTCCACACTATCCACAACTCCAGCAACCTTCGTGTCATCGGCAAACTTGCTAACCCAGCCTTCCACTTCCTCATCCAAGTCATTTATAAAAATCACAAAGAGCAGAGGTCCCAGAACAGATCCTTGTGGAACACCACTGGTCACCGAGCTCCATGCTGAATACTTTCCATCTACTACCACCCTCTGACTTCTATGGGCCAGCCAATTTTGTATCCAGACAGCCAAGTTTCCCTGAATCCCATGCCTCCTTACTTTCTGAATGAGCCTACCATGGGGAACCTTATCAAACGCCTTGCTAAAATCCATATACACCACATCCATTGCTCTTCCTTCATCAATGTGTTTTGTCACATCTTCAAAGAATTCAATACGGCTTGTGAGGCATGACCTGCCCCTCACAAAGCCATGCTGACTGTCTCTAATCAAACCATGCTTTTCCAAATAATCATAAATCCTGTCTCTCAGAATCCTCTCCAATAATTTGCCCACTACCGACATAAGACTGACTGGTCTATAATTCCCAGGGTTATCCCTATTCCCTTTCTTGAACAAGGGAACATTTGCCACCCTCCAATCATCCGGTACTACTCCAGTGGACAGTGAAGACGCAAAGATCATCGTCAAAGGCGCAGCAATCTCTTCCCTCGCTTCCCGTAATATCCTTGGGTATATGCCGTCTGGCCCCGGGGACTTATCTGCCCTCATATCATTCAGAATTTCCAGCACATCCTCCCACTTAACCTCAACCTGTTCGAGCATATCAGCCTGTTCCACGCTGTCCTCACAAACGACCAGGTCCCTCTCACTAGCGAATACTGAAGCAAAGCATTCATTTAGGACCTCCCCTACCTCCTCTGACTCCAGGCACAAGTTCCCTCCACTATCCCTGATCGGCCCTACCCTCACTCTGGCCATCCTCTTGTTCCTCACATAAGTGTAGAAAGCCTTGGGATTTTCCTTAATCCTACCCGCCAAGACTTTTTCATGTCCCCTTCTAGCTCTCCTAAGTCCATTCTTCAGTTCCTTCCTAGCTACCTTGTAACCCTCTAGAGCCCTGTCTGATCCTTGCTTCCTCAACCTTAAGTAAGCTTCCTTCTTCCTCTTGACTAGCTGTTCCACATCTCTTGTCATCCAAGGTTCCTTCACCCTACCATCCCTTCCCTGCCTCATCGGGACAAACCTATCCAGCAGTCGCAGCAAGTGCTCCCTAAACAACCTCCACATTTCTGTCGTGCATTTCCCTGAGAACATCTGTTCCCAATTTATGCTCCCCAGTTCCTGCCTAATAGCATTGTAATTCCCCCTCCCCCAATTAAATATTTTCCCATCCCGTCTGCTCCTGTCCCTCTCCATGACTATAGTAAAGGTCAGGGAGTTGTGATCACTATCACCGAAATGCTCTCCCACCGAGAGATCTGCCACCTGGCCTGGTTCGTTGCCAAGCACCAAGTCCAACATAGTTTCCCCACTAGTCGGCCTATCTACATATTGAGTCAGGAAACCTTCCTGGACACACCTGACAAAAACTGCTCCATCCAAACTATTCGCACTAAGGAGGAAACATGGCAGTCAAATTGCACACAGCAAGATCCCACAACAGCAATGTGATAATGAGCAGATAATTTTTTATTTAGTGATGTTGATTAAAAGATAAATTTTTACAAGGTCAACAGAAGAGCTCTCCTGCTTTTCTTCCAACTAGCAGCCATGGGATCTTTTATATCCCTAAGAGAGCACCTGACAGTACAGCACTCCCACAGTACTGATCCTCCGCCAGTGCAGAGCTCCCACAGTACCGATCCTCCGCCAGTGCAGCGCTCCCACAGTACCGATCCTCCGCCAGTGCAGCGCTCCCACAGTACCGATCCTCCGCCAGTGCAGCGCTCCCACAGTACCGATCCTCCGCCAGTGCAGCGCTCCCACAGTACCGATCCTCCGCCAGTGCAGCGCTCCCACAGTACCGATCCTCCGCCAGTGCAGCGCTCCCACCGTACCGATCCTCCGCCAGTGCAGCGCTCCCACCGTACCGATCCTCCGCCAGTGCAGCGCTCCCACCGTACCGATCCTCCGCCAGTGCAGCGCTCCCACCGTACCGATCCTCCGCCAGTGCAGCGCTCCCACCGTACCGATCCTCCGCCAGTGCAGCGCTCCCACCGTACCGACCCTCCGCCAGTGCAGCGCTCCCACAGTACCGACCCTCCGCCAGTGCAGCGCTCCCACAGTACCGACCCTCCGCCAGTGCAGCGCTCCCACCGTACCGACCCTCCGCCAGTGCAGCGCTCCCACCGTACCGACCCTCCGCCAGTGCAGCGCTCCCACCGTACCGATCCTCCGCCAGTGCAGCGCTCCCACAGTACCGATCCTCCGCCAGTGCAGCGCTCCCACAGTACCGATCCTCCGCCAGTGCAGCGCTCCCACAGTACCGATCCTCCGCCAGTGCAGCGCTCCCACAGTACCGATCCTCCGCCAGTGCAGCGCTCCCACAGTACCGATCCTCTGCCAGTGCAGCGCTCCCACAATACTGATCCTCCGCCAGTGCAGCTCCCCCACAGTGCTGATCCTCTGCCAGTGCAGCACTTCCACAGTACCGGACAGACCAATCATTGACCTAGGAACCGGAAACGACAACGGCAAACCCAGCCCTGTCGACCCTGCAAAGTCCTCCCTACTAACATCTGGGGGCTTGTGCCAAAGTTGGGAGAGCGGTCCCACAGACTAGTTAAGCAACAGCTTGACATAGTCATACTCATGGAAACATACCTTCTGGACAATGTCCCTGACACCACCATCACCATCTCTGGCTATGTCCTGTCCCACCGGCAGGACAGACCCAGAAGAGGTGGTGGCACAGTGGTATACAGTAGGGAGGGAGTTGCCCTGGGAGTCCTCAACATCGACTCCTGACCTCATGAAGTCTCATGGCATCAGGTCAAATATGGACAAGGAAACCTCCTGCTGATTACCACCGACTGCCCTCCCTCAGCTGATGACCCAGTACTCCTTCATGTTGAACACCACTTGAACGAAGCACTGAGGGTGGCAAGGGCACAGAATGTACTCTGGGTGGGGGACTTCAATGTCCATCACCAAGAGTGGCTCGGTAGCACCACTACTGACCGAGCTGGCTGAATCCTAAAGGACATAGCTGCTAGACTGGGTCTGCGGCAGGTGAGGGAAACAACAAAAGGGAAAAACATACTTGACCTCATCCTCACCAATCTGCCTGCCGCAGATGCATCTGTTCATGACAGTGCTGGTAGGAATAACCACCCAACAGTCCTTGTGGAGACGAAGTCCCACCTTCACATTGAGGATACCCTCCATCGTGTTGTGTGGCACTATCACCGTGCTAAATGGGATAGATTTTGAACAGATCTAGCAATGCAAAACTGGGCATCCATGAGGTGCTGTGGGCCATCAGCAGCAGCAGAATTGTACTCAACCACAATCTGTAAACTCATGGCCCGGCATATCCCCCACTCTACCACTACCATCAAGCCAGGAGACCAACCCTGGTTCAATGAAGAGTGCAGGAGGGCATGCCAGGAGCAGCACCAGGCATACCTCAAAATGAGGTGTCAACCTGGTGAAGCTACAACCCAGGACTACTTGCATGCCAAACTGCGTAAGCAGCATGCGATAGACAGAGCTAAGTGATCCCATAAAAAACAGATCAGATCTAAGCTCTGCAGTCCTGCCACATCCAGCCGTGAATGGTGGTGGACAATTAAACAACTAACTGAAGGAGGTGGCTCCACAAATATCCCCATCCTCAATGATGTGGGAGTCCAGCACATCAGTGCGAAAGATAAGGCTGAAGCATTTGCAACAATCTTTAGCCAGAAGTGCCAAGTTGATGATCCATCTCGGCCTCCTCCTGAAGTCCCCAGCATTACAGATCCCAGACTTCAGCCAATTTGATTCACTCGGGGTGATATCAAGAAATGACTGAAGGCTTTGGATACTGCAAAGGCTATGGGCCCTGACAATATTCCGGCAATAGTACTGGAGACTTATGCTCCAGAACAAGCAACTCCCCTAGCCAAGTTGTTCCAGTGTAGCTACAACACTGGCATCTACCCTGCAATGTGGAAAATTGCCCTGGTATGTCCTATACAGAAAAAGCAGGACAAGTCCAGCCCGGCCAATTACCGACCCATCAGCCTATACTTTTGGTGACCCCAATAGAAAGTGATTGGACATGGGGTCAGTGGGAAGGTGTCTGGGAAAATATGTTCACCTTCAGCTGTGATGCCTCGCTTGGTGGAATAGCCTTCTGACAGCCTGGGTCAAGTGATAAAGGCAGCAGACGGAGAAGTCCCACCCTGTGTCTGCGAGATTCAGCATCCTCAGGGGAGCAGGGGAGTAAAACTCCGTCACATAATTCTGTTCTTTAATCCGACCCCATGAATTCAAAGGTTTGATCTCTAAAACCAGGAACTGCTTAGATCAGAGACACGGATTTAACCAAAAATCCTCTCACTGTTCCGCTGCGGGGTTTTTACTGCCAGAAAGCCTTGCTGCAGTGTTAGTCTTTGCACAATTAGTTACGATTCACAGAGCAAAGGTCATCAATCGCACCCTGACCCCTCCACCTCCTCCCCAATTCCCTACCTCCCTAACCCTCCTGAGATGTCCCATAACATGTGGGATGGTTTTCTCACTCAGTGGTATCAACAGCTTAAGCTGGACAAAGGAGAAGTCAATTTTAAGGTAACTGTCAAAAGAACTGGAGGGGGAGACGAGAATCTGTTTTACACAGTGAGTTGTTGTGATCTGGAACGCGCTGCCTGAAAGGGCAGTGCAAGCAGATTCAATAGTAACTTTCAAAAGGGAATTGAATAGATACTTGAAGGGGAAAAATTTGCAGGGCTACTGGGAAAGAGCAGGGGGAGTCAAACTAATCGAATAGCACAGGCACAATGGGCTGAATGGCCTCCTGCGACGTAAGATTGTACGAACAGCTGCACCTTATAAATTGCAATGAGCAGATCTTTGCTGAACTGAGACCAACTGACACACTGCCCGGATTTAAGTTTAAATTTATCCTCAATCAGCATCAGTAAAAACAGATTATCTAGTCATGATCTCATTGCTGTTGGTGGGATCTTGCTGTGCACAAATTGGCTACCATGTTTCCTAAATTACAACCGTGACTACACTTCAAAAAGAACTCCATTGGCTGTAAAGCATGTATAGATGTCCTGATAGGTGCTACAGAAATGCAATTCCGTCTTTCTTTTCTTTCTTTAAGTAAAATGACCCTGGTGTATGCACAGGGCTCACGGGGGACGGTGAGACTGGAGAGATCTCTCCTCACATTCTCAATCCCCTCACCACGCCTCGAACTCACGGCAAACTAAACAACACCGACAATTGCCTCTACAATTCCAGCATTCAAATCAAATTCTCACTTACTAACAATTCAACCTGACAAGGTCTTAGAATATTCGATATCCCCTCTCTCCTCCCGTCCATTTACTGAGTCACTGACTCCTGTGCAGTCCCATATGGATCTGCAGCACTGCAGCACCCTGCGTGTGAACAGGCAAGTACACACTCATCCCTCCCCTGTCCCTGCCTCCACCTTCACCCCTACCCTCCTTTGCTCCTACTCCACCCACCCTCCCCCACCTTTACCCCTATCCCCCTCATCCCACCCTTACCCCAACTCACCCCTTCCTTCACCCCAAGCCCTCCCTACCCGTCATCCCTTGCTTTGTCTCCACCCCCCACCCTACCTTGCCCCAACCCGCTCCACCCCCACCTTTTCCCCTACCCCTCGTTCCACCTGCACCCACCCTAACCCTCCCCCTCCCCTCCCAACTACAACACAGATTGTCATTTGATAGTACAGAACTTGAGTATTGCTGGAAATTGAGACATTTTGTCGAAGCTTTTCGTGTTGCACTCATCAGAACAACCCACAAGAATACCAATATAAGGGAAAATAACAAATTTATACTGCATGAGAAGAGAGTGCTGATTGGTTGGCAAGTGGACTCTGATTGTTAGAGGTGTTGCCATGGAGAATGCACCAGTTTATGGTGACTGGCAGTTACAGATTCTTTGGCACTCTCTTTGGTCCATTTTCCAGACTTTTGGAGTCAAATATAAAGAAATCAGGAGACAGAATGGAAGGAAGGAAGAGAAAAAAAGACAAAGAGAAAGCAACAGAGAAAGAAAGGAGATGAAAGGAAAGTAAAAGAAAGTGGAGAGAGAAACAGAAAGAAAAATCTGGAAAGAGGAACTTGCATTTCTTTAACACCTTTCACCACCACAGGACATTCCAAAGCGCTTGGATTCAGTGAATTACTTTCTGAAGTGGAGTCATTGTTGTAATGTAGGAAATGTGGCAGCAAATTTATGCACAGCAAGGTCCCACTAACAGTAATGAGATAAATGAGCAGATAATCTGTTGTTTTTTTTAAACTGATGTTGGTTGAGGGATAAATGATGACCAGGTCATTGGGCGTTTAACTTGTACTTTAAATAAAAATGAATATATACACTGCAAACATTAAAGTAGACGGAAACGTGGTCAGCAGCAACAGATAAAGCAGCCAAGTTCCATGCTCCCAGGTACAGCTAACTCGGCCTCCAGTCTTGGGTTTGCAACTTCTTATCACAGAATTGTTACAGCACAGAAGGAGGCCATTCAGCCCATCGTGTCCTCTAATTGAATAATGATGTCATTCCTTACATTACAGAATATAATAGAGACACTGCCCACAACTTCTATCACCTAGAAGGACAGCAGTTGCATGGAAACACCACCACTTGCAAGTTCCCCTCCAAGACACACACCATCCTGACTTGGAACTATATCGCCGTTCCTTCACTGTCGCTGGGTCAAAATCCTGGAACTCCCTTCCTAACAGCACTGTGGGTGTACCTACACCACATGGACTGCAGCAGTTCAAGAAGGCAGCTCACCACCACCACCTTCTCAAGGGAAATTAGGGATGGGCAATAAATGCTGGCCTTTTTTTCCCCAAAATATACTTTATTCATAAAAATTTGTAAAAAAATGTACTACAAAACAATTCAAAACAGCACCAAGTTGACATTCCAAAAAGTGCAAAGGAAATCAGTTTTCTTCGAAACAGGAGTGAGTTGCCTCACAACCCTTCCATTCCATTTTACATGCTGTGTGCATTTTACAGCAAACCCATATCTGGTGTATACAGCCCGAGGGGTTTCCCATGGGTCCAGCCCCTCAGTTCACTTTGGTGGGAGGACCTTGCACCTTAAATGGTGGCCTAGCCAGTGACGCCCACATCCCATGAACAAATTTCTTTTAAAAAACTACACTCACCTACAAAACAATCATCAGTCTGATTCACATTACAGGCATTACACTGTGGGAAAACCCTATATATGGAAATCTCTAGTCCCACTCTAAGGCCACTTCCTACAATACTCCCAAAGACTGGCAATTTTGTAAGCAGTGAAATAAAGTAATTAATACTTTCACATCCACCTTATCTCAAAAACCCGCTACAACTGGGGGGGATAAACCTTTACATTAGACAACTCTACACCATACATCCTGAAGAAATTGACAGGATTTAAAAAATAAATTAGCAGTTCATTTAATACAGCTTTTTCTGGGGTAAACACTCAATAAGCAAACATGTAACTGTGCCTCTCAGAAACCATCAGCTCATCTTAAAACCCTCCAACCCGTGCAAGGCCAGCAGTGGAGAGGTAACATCTAATTGGTTCCATCAAGCTACAAACCTGCCATCCAACCAATCCAATTGATTTGGAAAACTACCAGCCCTGCATTCCAACTGATCTGATTGGCTGGCAATTGTGCTATACGTCAAGGGTGCGTCACCATTTAAACCTTCCCCGATGCTCACAAGATTATCACTCACTATGAATTTTTTATGGTGATTTAATGACTCCTAAATTGGCAGCTGAGAGCCGAGTGATTTATTGATTTACTAGCTTTCTGATGATTAACATTAATATTTTATTGATGCTTGAAATGTAACATTCACCAGTATATTTTAATAAAAGTCATAACATGAGAACAGTGTCCTTTGCTTGCATTTCTACCACACTTCACTGACATTTGTCATGCAGGCCCCCACCTGCCAAGAATGAGGCATAGTAATTTCACCACACGGACATTAAATTTCAAATTGTTGCGGGGAAAAAGAGAAGGCCTGTGACAAGGGGTTGCCAGGCCCCTGGCTGGAAAGACATTTTTGCATATTACCAGACAATGTTTGTAGACAAAGGACCATTCCCTGATCCACACAATACACAGAGCCAAGACATGGTCAGATCAGTTAGTCACATGACTAACCTGCTTGGCAACCTGGGGTTTTCTGAATTGTAGTTTTGAACGGAGAGCCGTCAGAAAGCAGAATGCTCCTCTCCTCTCCTGGCTACTCCCATCTCTTTTGCATGGAATTCCAAAACCCACTGTAGACACATGAACCCCAAGACAGAAAAGTCTCCTACAGTGAACAAGGTTTAAGAAGAATACTGGGCCCCAAGATCTACCTACAATCAAGGACTCTACAGTGAGCGCGAAGAACCAGAATAACAACTCTTCCGATATTGCCTCAAACCTTTCCACTTTGTTTTTCTTCTACTCTTTTCTGTCTCTATTTGCATGTGTATATCGCGTATGCCTGCTAGCGTAGGGCACGACGTGTAGGCGTGAACCGAATTAGAGTTTAAGTTTAATAAATTTCTATTTTCCTTCTTTGGCGCAGTGGTTAGCACTGCAGCCTCACAGCTCCAGCGACCCGGGTTCAATCCTGGGTACTGCCTGTGTGGAGTTTGCAAGTTCTCCCTGTGTCTGCGTGGGTTTCCTCCGGGTGCTCCGGTTTCCTCCCACAAGCCAAAAGACTTGCAGGTTGGTAGGTAAATTGGCCATTATAAATTGCCCCTAGTATAGGTAGGTGGTAGGGAAATATAGGGACAGGTGGGGATGTGGTAGGAATATGGGATTAGTGTAGGATTAGTATAAATGGGTGGTTGATGGTCGGCACAGACTCGGTGGGCCGAAGGGCCTGTTTCAGTGCTGTATCTCTAAAACTAAAACTAAAACTGGGAAAGCCTGATTTTGCTGGTTTCTTTGTCTTATAATTGGAAAGCGGTGAACAAGGATTCACCAAGGGGGAGCTAAAACATGGTGTGTTTAAAATTAAACCCTGTTACGGTAAGACCAGGTAAAGGCTGGAAGGGAACCTTGTCGTAACACATTGCTATGTTGCTTTTCGAAGAAAATATAAAGAAAAGGAAGCAATCATTTAATGCAGGACTCAGAATATCTGTAGTCTCTTAGGGATTTGCCTTATTACATTTCACAAATAGAGAGTGAAAGCTGGGCGTGACCAGCAGCTCAAACTCCGACACATCACCCAGTGTTTACTTTACAGCAATTAAAATGTGTGGCCTCAAAGGGATACACACACCTGAGTAGCAGAATAATACGTTGTCATTACATGGTGCAATGGGGCCCTGATAAAACATCATCCAACACAGTGAGCAATACCACAGGAGGTTCACTAATATAGTTAAAAATGTACAAACATGCCTTTAGCTTTGAAAAAATGTCACAAGGTGCCTTACACTTCATTACAGATGGAAATTAATCTTAAACTGTGGACTGTTTCTAAACTGCAGACAAAAGCTAACACAACCACATCCTTCACACTCTTGCAGAGAGCTGGCAGAGGCATGATGGACCAAATGGCCTCCTTTTGTGCTGTAACCATTCTATGATTCACCTGTTTTCTGTTCAGCAACTTGCAGGGAATTTAACACACTGATTCCCTCTCTGGGACTGGGTCTATGCTGTTGGGTTTCACTTCCACGTTTCTATTTTTGCAACCTTACTGTTGATTGCTCAGTTTTCAGGTCTAACGAAGGGCGTTCAGCCAAAACATTAACCTGTATTTCATTTTTCCAGATGTTGATTGACAGCCTTTGCATTTTAAGCAGTTTCTGTTTCTATCCCAAGTGATACCCAATGAAATCCAACACTGCCTTAGCAACAGAATACTACACTGCATATTAAATGATATAACCTTCCTGTCCTGTCCTGAATGAACTGACTTATTGAGAGCAATTCCAGGGGGTATCCACGAGCAATAGTAGCAGGCCCAGATGTCACACTACAGATATCATGATTTATCACGCGTGAAAACAAATGTTGAAGAGAGAAAGTCGGTCATTAGCCAAGAGCTTAAAAGTTACAAGTTACAAGTGCACCAGCAAGTTAATAGATGGTGACAATTACCTAGCTACGTCAGCAGTTGCAGACACTGGAGACAAATCCCCTGCTCTTTTTCAAATAGGGGGTGTGGGATCTTTCAGGTTCACTTGAGAGGGCGGATGGGGCCTCGGTTTAATCGAAAGACGGCACCTCTGACAGTACAGCACTCCTTCAGTACTGCACTGGGAGCGTTAGCCTGGATTATGGGCTCGGGTCTCTGAACCCACAAACCTTCTGACTCAAAAGGTGAGAGAGTGCTGCTCACTGAGCCATGGCTGAAATCTTACTTTTTTTTTAATGCCCATAAGCATTTTCTCCACTGGTGTTGCTCACACCAACATCCTGGAGAATAATCTTTAATTCCTGGAGAATTCAGGACAATCCTGGGGATTGACGACCTTAAAGATGGTTCCTGACTGTTTTCATCCCCTAGCCCCAGGTCCCTACCCTCCCTAAACGGAGCATGGATGGACAATCCCAATGTTTGGATGGGGGTGGGGTGGGGGGTAGGCGTACAGCAATTACCAGAACCTAAAGCCCCACTGCTCCAATTCAGGGGGGGCCTCAACTTCAGTGTGCAATTGCTGGCCGGGTGAAGACAGAGACATTCCAATAGTCTTCAGGACGGAGAAATCCAGCAACAAAGGGGTTAATTGCCCATTTGCCAAGTCTCCATGTTAACCCCTCTGCTCTATTGTTTATGCTCTTGATGACTAACCCAAGGTGGGTGAGGGGCTGCTCAGTGTCTACAGCAGTCCCAAAGTGCTCAGACTTTACATATGCAAGCCAGGGTTGCCATGGAGACGAGGCCTAAATCTGCAAGTTGACCTGTGCAGCAGACTGGCTTCTGAAACAGTCAGCGCCTACTTCACAGAATCTCATTAACTCGGCAGAGACTGCAGTCTGAGTTATGTATGCAAATATATTCTATAGATGCATACGTACACATATATCCCAAAGAATAGACAACACACAATATGTAGATAACGAAGATAAAATACTAAAGCAAGACAAAAACTGTTTCTCCTGCTCAAATTGGAAATAACATTGAACTGATTCTAAAACCAAATCCTTGAATTCGTATATTCTCACAATATCTGAAAATTATTTGCCATGCCCTGTCATATATATCTAGACAG
Source organism: Heterodontus francisci (assembly GCF_036365525.1). NCBI lineage: Eukaryota > Metazoa > Chordata > Chondrichthyes > Heterodontiformes > Heterodontidae > Heterodontus > Heterodontus francisci. The sequence continues at coordinate 3,977,858 of NC_090406.1, forward strand.
GATGAAAAATATCCTCAGATAGCAGCTCTCCTCCTTTTTACCCCCAAGCCTGTTCCAACTGCAGACACGGACAGCAAGTTACTAACATCACTCTAGAACCACCCCACCCGCTCCCCCCCCCCCAGACCTCCTGACCTCTCCTGATGGGACAGTCAAATCTATGACTCAATCACAAAATAGACACAAGTGGAGCTGAGCTCATTGAAACCTTTGTATGGAATGCCTACTGCCTGGGCCCAAGGGCGTAGACCAGGGATTGCCAACCCTCCAGGGTTGTCCTGGAATCTCCAGAAATTCAAGATTAATCTCCAGGACAGTTGCTGAGAGCAAAGCCCAGGAGAATAGGGGCAAACAAAAATTTTCAACACTTTTGTTAATTAGTTGTAAATATCTTGGCGTTGGAGGGGAGGGGAAAAGAAAAGACTGTTTGACTTAGAGTCAAGAATCATCCAATCAGGGTAAGGAGGAGCCTGTTTGCTTTCTGATTGGCTGTGCGCGACAAGGATGGACATGTCAAATGACCAATGAGGAGAGTGAGAGGACGGGGCAGTTGGCAGGAGATCTTTTGATGAAATCTCCTGGAATACATCCAGTTAGAGTTGGAAACCCCTAGAAGTACACCAGAGAAAAATTACGACGCAGAAGGAGGCCATTCAGCCCATCGTGTCTGCGTCGGATACACGCTGATCTCTTCTGCTGCTCTTCAACAACCTCACTCCAGTGCCCCTCTGGCAATGGGTGAGGCAGTGCATTTTCCTCAGCTCAGTGGCCAGCTCTCTCGCCAGAGGTTGTGGATTCAAGCCCCATTCTAGAGACCTAACCTCATAATTCAGGCTGACACTCCTAGTGTAGTACTGAGGGAGTGCTGCACTGTCAAAGGTGCTGTCTGTTGGGTCTTCCTCTGCCCTCTCAGGCAGTCTTAAAAGATCCCATGGCTGCTATTTTGAAAAAGAGCAGGAAAGCTCTCCCTGGTCAATATTTATCACTCAAGCAACTAAAACAGAAGATGTGGTCATTATCACATTGCAGTTTGTGTGACCTTGCAGTGTGCGAATTGGCTGCTGTGTTTCCTACCCCCTCAGTACTGAACTGGGAGTGTCAGCCTAGATTAAATACTCAAGTCTCTGGAGTGGGAGGGAGAATGAGAAGGGGAGGGTGAGACAGACGAAAGAAACAAATATCAGTGCGATAGAAAGAGGGAGAGAATGGGAGGGAGACAGGCAGACAGAAAGAGGGACACCGACTCAGAGGGAGCTACAAAAACAGAGCAGCACAACGTGACAGTCAGGGAGACGTCACATGTACAAAGAGTGACAGATGGGACAGACACACACACACATAGGGTCACATACAGGGAAACACACACAGACAGGGACACATACATACACGGACACACACATACTCAGGGGAACACACAAAGAGGCACATACAAACAGGGATGGGATGATCACCACAAACACACACACACACACAAAGAGAGAGGCACACAGACAGATAGAAAAAACGAAAGAGTGAGAAAAAGACAAAGAAACAGAAAAGGACAAGAGAGAGAGACAGAGAACTCAAAAATCAACAGTCAGCCACCCAACAGAGACACAGAGAAATGAAATGACAGAGGTAAAAAGAAAGAGACCAAAAAAGAAGAGGAGACAAAGAGAGAAAGGACAGAAAAAGAGAGACAGTAACATATTGACAGAATGGCTGAGAGATAGTGAGAGAGGAGAGACACAGGGCATGCAACAATAACTTGTATATATAATGACCAGACAGAGTGAGAGACAATGATCACAGGTGAGCGAAGCAGACTGAAATATAGGTTAATACTGACCAGGAACTATTTAGCTGAAAAATTAATTACAGGTTTGAGAGAGCTAGAGAGTAACCCCTGGTACACTGACACTGTACCAGAGATCTCAATGTAGCTCAAACACTCCAGCTGTTGAGAGACTTTAATTTGTAGGGTTTTTTGCCTGAATATTTTAAACAATCTCTTTAAGTATTTATGGAACAGCGTCTGGGAGACATGAAACCAAAAGCAGCCAGGCGATTCGGCAGAACTCACAAGGAGAAAAACGAACAAACACAAACAGACTAGGTACCATCACATTATCTATCACAAGCTCCTGCAATGCACAGCAGGCAAAGGCACCAGCTGGTGCAGCATTGAGAGACCGGTACAAGGATAAGCCCAGTCTCCATTCCTGGTCTATGACAAGTTAGTCCCTGAACTGGGAAAGGAGAAAGCGTGTGCAGCCAAGAGTGCGTAGGTCTGTGTGCGAGAGTGTGTAGGTGTGAGAGTGTCATAGAGTAATTGAGTCATAGTCATTTATAGCACAGAAGGAGGCCATTTGGCCCATCGAGTTCATGCTGGCTCTCCATGGAGCTATCCAGTCAGTCCCACTCCTCCTCTTGATCCCTGTATTCCTGCACATTTATTTCCTTCAACTGCCCATTCAATTTTCTTTTGAACTCATTGATTGTTTGCACTTCCACCACCCTTGTGGGCAGCGAATTCCAGGTCATTACCACTCGCTGTGTAAAAAATTTCTTCCTCACATTCCTCCTGCATCTTTTGCCCAAAACCTTCAAACTGTATCCCCTAGACCTTGTACCATCAGTTAATGAGGATTGTTTTTTCTTGTCTAACTTATCTAAGCCTGTCATAATCTTGTTCACTTCTATTAAATCTCCCCTCAATCTCATTTGCTCTAAGGAAAACAATCCCAGTTTTTCCAACCTAACCTTGTAACTAAAATCCCCCATCCCGGAAATCATTCTGGTAAATCTCCTCTGCACCCTCTCAAGGACCCTCACATCCTTCCTAAAGTGTGGTGACCAGAACTGGATGCAGTAGTTGTGACCTAACCAGAGCTTTATAAAGGTTCAGCACAACTTCCCTGTTTTTGTACTCAGTGTCTCTATTTATGAAGCCCAAGACCCCATATGTTTTACTGACCGCTCTCTCAATATGTCCTGCCACCTTCAAAGATCGATGCACATGCACCCCCAGGTCCCTCTTTTCCTGCACACTCTTTAGAACTGCCTTCTACCAAAATGCATCACCTCACACTTGTCAGTATTAAATTCCATCTGCCACCTCTCTGCCCATTCTGCTAGCCTATCTATGCCCTGTTGCAGGAGGTTCATATCATCCTCACTGTTTGTCTCACCTCCAAGTTTGGTATCATCAGCAAATTTTGAAATTCTACTCTGTATTCCAGAATCCATCGTATATATAGCAAAAAGGCAGTGGCCCCAGCACTGACCCTTGGGGAACACCGCTGTTTACCAACACCCAGTCTGAAAAACAACCCTTTACTACAACTCACTGTTTTCTGTCCTTAAGCCCATTTTTTATCCAATTGGATAATTGGTGTGTGTGTGTGTCTGTGGGAGTGTTTGTTTGTGTGTGAGTGTGCACGTGAGAGAGTGCATGTGAGTGACTGAGTGTGTGAGAGAGTGAATAAGTGACAGTGAGTGTGAGTAAGTGAATGTGTGAGTGTTTGTGTGAGTGAGTGCGCGCGAGAGAGGGGGTGCGCGCGAGAGAGGGGGTGCGCGCGAGAGAGGGGGTGTGAGCGGGCGCGAGCAGGCGTGAGCGCAAGTGAGTTAGTGTGTGTGAGTGCGTGAGTGAAAGTGTGTGGTGAGTGAGTGAGTGAGTGAGAACATACGACTGTGTGTGGGTGTGAGACAGCATGTGTGTGAACACGCAAGACCGTGAGTGGGTTTATGCCTGTGCACATATTTCGAGAGACCATATATGGGAGTTGGGTGAGGGAGAAGTCGGCTGGGTCTGGTTATCCTGGGTCATCTAGACAGTCGACATTGGCTGTCAGGGTTCAGAGTCAAGAAGTGGGCCACTTGGGTGAAGTATCAGAGAGTTCTGTGGGACCCGTACCCCAGTGAGAGTCAGTGCGTGTGGGACCCGTACCCCAGTGAGTGTCAGTGCCACTGGAATCCGTACCCAGTGAGTGTCAGTGCCACTGGAATTCGTACCCCAGTGAGTGTCAGTGATCGAGCAACATAAGAACATAGGAAATAGGAGCAGGAGTTGGCCAATTAGCCCTTTGATCCTGCTCTGCCATTGAATACGATCCTGGCTATTTTTCTACATCAAGTCCACCTTCCCGCACTATCCCCATAAACGTTTCTCCGGGCAGGTGGGGCGAAAGATGATGGGATTCCCAGTGCGCTAATTTTAGCTGTTGTCCAATCATTTTCCCACTTGGCTTTCTGTGCCTCATGGTCTGTTTGAGATGCCCAGTACCAACATTCAATGCCCTGGGGTGTCAGGACTGCCCTCACCATGAAGCTTATTGCACTCTTCCCTGTGTGTGTCTAAGTTCAGGGGAGAGGGGGGGGATGACAGGACTGGGGCAGAGATCGCAAAGAATTCAAATTTAAAACTCACACCTGGCAGGTAGGTGAGGACTGGATTCTATCAAAAATTGCACATAGCCTCTGTCAGCTTACTATTCCCACACACACGAACTCCCATTCACTCATCACCCCTGTGCTCACTCACCCACATTGGCTCCCAATTAACCAACACTTCCATTTTAAGATTCTCACCCTCATTTTCAAATGCCTCCATGGCAGAGCCACTCCCTGGGCTGGATTTTAGGAGCCCGCCACCGATCTCAGCGGTAAGCTCAAAACAAGGCGGCCCGCCAAACAGCCGCGACAATCTTAAGCGCGGCGGCTCACTTAAATAGCCGGCGCGCGCCCCACCCCCCGCCAATCACGTGGAGGGGGCGGACAGTCCGTTCCCGGCAATGGGGTCAGCTGCCTGAGCACAGGGCAGACCAGCCCTGCTGGCATATTTAAAAGAAAGATTCCCCCAAAATTAAATAAATACATTTCTTATGCCCCTTTCCCATTGCCCCAATAACAATTACAATAACTATTTGCCTTTCCCCCTCAAAACATTGACCTTTTACATCTGACCTTCCCCCCCGCCGCCCCCCCAAACATCACCCCCCCAAAGTTTAAGGTTCAACCTTTCCCACCATCCTGACACCCATTTCATGTTTTAGACCCCATTTCCCCCCTCCCCACCAGCGTGGTGCCGTGTCTCCCCGGACGGGGATGTGAAGGCATGGGAGTGTCGGCCACTGCGCCGAAGATCGCGGCTGGCCCTCAAGATTGAAGGCAAGTGTATTTAAATTATTAATTTTATTGATTTGCATATTTAAATTGTGGTCCCATCGCCCAACGGCGGGGCCGTCACGGAGCCTCACCGCCGCCGGGAGGATCAGGCTGGGCCCTGCCGCCATCAAAGTCCGTGGCGGGCCTCATCCGGAGCCATCTTCAGACCCCCCCCCCCCACATCGGATCACAAGGTCAGTGTCAAATTTTGTTTTATAATCGCTCCTGTGAAGCATCTTATAGCATTAAAGGTGCTATATAAATGCAAGTTGTTGTTAAAACTGATTCTACTGCCCATACAGGGGATATGAAGTTAACTCTCAAACGAGAGAATGAGCACTTTCGCAAGATGCAAAGGGAGCTGCAGGGGTTTCTCTAACGAGAGTCAGACTGGGAACAGGCACAATTCAAAGTTGGATAATGTATTTGGACACGAGCAGATTGTAACAGAACATCCTGTTCAGTTACATTGTTCAGTTACGTCTTTAAAATGCTGCAACAGTTTTACTAGCAGCTTACGCAAAAGGAAAAGATCTGCAAATGCAATCCTGTGTGGACCAGTAACAGTCCTTAATACTGCCCCCCCTACCTACTCCACCTCCCCTTCCCCTGTGCCCCCTCACTCCCCACTCCCTCCTCCTGGGTTGTTTGGGGCCTGGCCTTGAGCCAAAATATCACTGGTTTCACAAGACAAATGCTGCTGACACCATAACGAGCTCGAGCCTCTGCCAATACAAACATAACTCAGGAAATACTGAGCACAGCAACACCCACAACTGTTAACCCCAGACTCACCAAAGAACCGGAGAATTCCAAATATTAACCCCATTCCCACCAGTAAACTGGAGAATTCCAAATATTAACCCCATTCCCACCAGTAAACTGGAGAATTCCAAATATTAACCCCCATACCCACCAGGAAACGGGAGAATTCCAAATATTAACCCCATTCCCACCAGGAAACTGGAGAATTCCAAATATTAACCCCATTCCCACCAGGAAACTGGAGAATTCCAAATATTAACCCCATACCCACCAGGAAACGGGAGAATTCCAAATATTAACCCCATTCCCACCAGGAAACTGGAGAATTCCAAATATTAACCCCATTCCCACCAGGAAACTGGAGAATTCCAAATATTAACCCCATTCCCACCAGGAAACTGGAGAATTCCAAATATTAACCCCATACCCACCAGGAAATGGGAGAATTCCAAATATTAACCCCATTCCCACCAGGAAACTGGAGAATTCCAAATATTAACACCATTCCCACCAGGAAACTGGAGAATTCCAAATATTAACCCCATTCCCACCAGGAATCTGGAGAATTCCAAATATTAACCCCATTCCCACCAGTAAACTGGAGAATTCCAAAGACCTCAAGTCGGACTGGGGCCGAATCAAATGTTGTCAGGTTAAGGAAGGAAGGAATTTTGTTTTTCATTCGTTCGTGGGATGTGGACGTCACTGACGAGGCCAGCATTTATTGCCCATCCCTAATTGCCCTTGAGAAGGTGGTGGTGAGCTGCCTTCTTGAAACGCTGCAGTCCATATGGGTTAGGTACGCCCACAGTGCTGTTAGGAAGGGAGTTCCAGGATTTTGACCCAGTGAGAGTGAAGGAACAGCAATATAGTTCCAAGTCTGGATGGTGTGTGACTTGGAGGGGAACTTGCAGGTGGTGTTAAATGGGGAGATTAGGGGGAATGCACCTGGAAATGGGGAAAACGGGGAAGAGAGCCAGATAATGGAGAAATTAGCGGAGAACACAGGTGGCACAGTGGTTAGCACCTCAGCCTCACAGCTCACAGACCCAGGTTCGATTCTGGGTACTGCCTGTGTGGAGTTTGCAAGTTCTCCCTGTGACTGTGTGGGTTTTCACCGGGTGCTCCGGTTTCCTCCCACAGCCAAAGACTTGCAGGTTGATAGGTAAATTGGCCATTATAAATTGCCCCTAGTATAGGTAGGGAAATTGAGGGAAGGTGGGGATGTGAGAGGGTTTTGGGATTAATGTAGGATTAGTATAAATGGGTGACTGATGATCAGCACAGACTCGGTGGGCTGAAGGGCCTGTTTCAGTGCTGTATCTCTAAATAAAAAATAAATAAATAACACCAGTAAATAGGAAAACTGGGGGAGACCGGCAATTATTGGGGAATTAGGGGAGAGTGCTAGTAAATGAGGAAACTGGGGGAGAGTATCCGTAAGTGGGGAAATTAGGGGAGAACGGCAGTAAATGGGAAAACTGGAGAAAAGTGCCAAAAAATAGGGAAAGTGGAGGAGAGAGCTAGTAGATGGGGAAACTGGGGTACAGCACCAGTAAATGGGGAGACCAGGGGAATGCGCTGGAAATTAGGGGAGAACACCAGTAAATGGTACAAGTGGGGGGAGAGAGCTAGTAAATGGGGAGACTGGGGGAATGTGCTGGTAAATGGGGAAACTGGAAGGAGAGCGCCCATAAATGGAGAAACTGGGAAGGCGCACCAGTAAATGGGGAAACTGGGGTCGGGGGGGGGGGGGGGGGTGGGGGGAGTGCCACTAAATATATAATTATAATTATAGACCGGTGAGCCTGACGTCAGTGGTAGGGAAGCTGCTGGAGAAGATACTGAGGGTAGGATCTATCCCCATCTGGAAGAAAATGGGCTTATGAGTGATAGGCAACATGGTTTTGTGCAGGGAAGGTCATGTCTTACCAACTTAATAGAATTCTTTGAGGAAGTGACAAAGTTGATTGATGAGGGAAGGGCTGTAGATGTCGTATACATGGACTTCAGTAAGGCGTTTGATAAGGTTCCCCATGGTAGGCTGATGGAGAAAGTGAAGGCACATAGGTTCCAAGGTGTACTAGCTAGATGGATAAAGAACTGGCTGGGCAACAGGAGACAGAGAGTAGCAGTGGAAGGGAGTTTCTCAAAATGGAGATGTGTGACCAGTGGTGTTCCACAGGGATCCGTGCTGGGACCACTGTTGTTTGTGATATACATAAATGATTTGGAGGAAAGTATAGGTGGTCTGATTAGCAAGTTTGCAGACGACACTAAGATTGGTGGAGTAGCAGATAGTGAAGGGGACTGTCAGAGAATACAGCAGAATATAGATAGACTGGAGAGTTGGGCAGAGAAATGGCAGATGGAGTTCAATCCGGGCAAATGCGAGGTGATGCATTTTGGAAGATCCAATTCAAGAGTGAACTATACAATAAATGGAAAAGTCCTGGGGAAAATTTATGGACAAAGAGATTTGGGTGTTCAGGTCCATTGTTCCCTGAAGGTGGCAACGCAGGTCAAAAGAGGGGTCAAGAAGGCATACGGCATGCTTTCCTTCATCGGACGGAGTATTGAGTACAAGGGTTGGCAGGTCATGTTACAATTGTATAAGACTTTGGTTCGGCCACATTTGGAATACTGCGTGCAGTTCTGGTCGCCACATTACCAAAAGGATGTGGATGCTTTGGAGAGGGTGCAGAGGAGGTTCACCAGGATGTTGCCTGGTATGGAGGGCGCTAGCTATGAAGAGAGGTTGAGTAGATTAGGATTAATTTCATTAGAAAGACGGAGGTTGAGGGGGGACCTGATTGAGGTGTACAAAATCATGAGAGGTATAGACAGGGTGGATAGCAAGAAGCTTTTTCCAAGAGTGGGGGATTCAATTACAAGGGGACACGAGTTCAAAGTGAAAGGGGAAAAGTTTAGGGGGGATATGCGTGGAAAGTTCTTTACACAGAGGGTGGTGGGTGCCTGGAACTCATTGCCAGCGGAGATGGTAGACGCGGGCACGATAGCGTCTTTTAAGATGTATCTAGACAGATACATGAATGGGCAGGAAGTAAAGAGATACAGACCCTTAGAAAATAGGCGACAGGTTTAGATAGAGGATTTGGATCGGCGTAGGCTTGGAGGGCCGAAGGGCCTGTTCCTGTGCTGTAATTTTCTTTGTTCTTGGTTCTTAAATGGGGGAAGTGGATGAGAGTGACAGTAAATGGGGAAACTGGAGGAAGAGCGCCAGCAATTGGGGAAACTGGAGGTGAGCACCAGTAAATTGTGAAACTGGGGGGAACAGAGCCAGTAAATGGGGAAACTGGGGGAGGGAGAGAGCCAGTAAATGGGGAAATTAGGGGAGAGTGCCAGTTAATGGGGAAATCAGGATTGGAATTTCTAAAATCGAGGCATTGCAAGACCAGATGTCAATGTAGATCAGTGAACACAGGAGTGAAGGGTGAACAGGACTTGGGGTGAGTTAGGACACCAGCAGAAACGGTTTGGATGAACTGAAGTTTCTAAGGGTGGGAGGTTGTCCAGGAGAGCATAGTAACACAGGCATGGAGAAGGGTTTCAGCGTCAGATGAGCTGAGGCTGGGCTAGAGATCGGTGATATTACTGAGGTAACCCCCCATCTCAACACTCCAGGACAGCAGAGAAATCACAAGCCTTCTGTGCTGTAGAATTGGGAGAGCTTGCTGCATGTCTGAGGGGGACGGTAGTGGGGGGAAGGGAACTGGGGAAAAAGATTTGCTTTTTTTTTTGAACCCAGCTGCCTCAGCCCCTGACGATGAGAGACTCTCCCAAATGCCCCAGGGAGAGCGGATTTGAATTTCCATTCCACGCTTGCAGATTTTAGTATGCTGGAGTCAGAAGGTTTTGCCTGGAATGAGAGAAAAGATTCCCTTGGGATTCAGCCACAATCCTGCTACAGGATGAAAGTAGGTCACTCTGTAGATGGAAAAACCTCTGGTCCCGACTTACAGCTTTAACCCTTTCATGCTGCTCTGCTTACGTTACCATGGTTACACCGCTCTGTGGGGACTGGGATGCGTGTGTGTGTTTGTCAGAAATGCAGGGGGGTCGGCGGGCAGGGGGTTCGACCTCACATTCATTCTCCTGACATTATCGCCAGATTCACAGCCATTTCAAAACATCAGCTTCAACCAATGAGAGAATCAGGTAAAGAAATATCAGCAGTTATAATAACCCCTGCCCCAGCCCCTGAACCCCTCGATTAGATTCCAGTCTGTAACTCACTCCCAGGTATCTGTTATTCTATATATAAACCCCCCTGAACCCCTCGATTAGATTCCAGTCTGTGACTCACTCCCGGGTATCTGTTATTCTATATATAAACCCCCCGAACCCCTCGATTAGATTCCAGTCTGTGACTCACTCCCGGGTATCTGTTATTCTATATATAAACCCCCTGAACCCCTCGATTAGATTCCAGTCTGTGACTCACTCCCGGGTATCTGTTATTCTATATATAAACCCCCCGAACCCCTCGATTAGATTCCAGTCTGTAACTCACTCCCGGGTATCTGTTATTCTATATATAAACCCCCCCGAACCCCTCGATTAGATTCCAGTCTGTAACTCACTCCCGGGTATCTGTTATTCTATATATAAACCCCCCCGAACCCCTCGATTAGATTCCAGTCTGTAACTCACTCCCGGGTATCTGTTATTCTATATATAAACCCCCCGAACCCCTCGATTAGATTCCAGTCTGTAACTCACTCCCGGGTATCTGTTATTCTATATATGAAGGATGTTATCCTAAACCTTTACAAATCTCTGGCTTGCTCTCAGTTGGAGTGATGTGATGTTTTTCTGGGCGCCATACACTACAGGAAAGAGGTCAATGCCTTGGAGACGGTGCAAAGGAGGCTAACGAGGATGATACCAACGATGAGGGATTTCAGTTACGTGGAGGAACTGTGGTTGCTCTCCTTACAGCAGAGAAAGAGGAGATTTAATAGAGGTGTTCAAAATTAATGATGAGTTTTAATACAGCAAGTAGGGAGAAACAAACAGTCTCCTCTGATAAGTGGGTAAAGTGCATAACGTTAATTGTATTCCCTTTAGTATACAAGATTAAGGGGTGATCTAAAGCAGTTGGTAGGGTAGATAAAGGCTGCAATTTTACGCACCCCCCCCCCCCCCCCCGCCACAGAACAAAGAACAGAGAAAATTACAGCACAGGAACAGGCCCTTCGGCCCTCCAAGCCTGCGCCGATCCAGATCCTCTATCGAAACATGTCGCCTATTTTCTAAGGGTCTGTATCTCTTTACTTCCTGCCCATTCATGTATCTGTCTAGATACATCTTAAAAGACGCTATCGTGCCCGCGTCTACCACCTCCGCTGGCAACGCGTTCCAAGCACCCACCACCCTCTGCGTAAAGAACTTTCCACGCATATCCCCCCAAAACTTTTCCCCTCTCACTTTGAACTCGTGACCCCTAGTAATTGAATCCCCCACTCTGGGAAAAAGCTTCTTGCTATCCACCCTGTCTATACCTCTCATGATTTTGTACACCTCAATCAGGTCCCCCCTCAATCTCCGTCTTTCTAATGAAAATAATCCTAATCTACTCAACCTCTCTTCATAGCTAGCGCCCTCCATACCAGGCAACATCCTGGTGAACCTCCTCTGCACCCTCTCCAAAGCATCCACATCCTTTTGGTAATGTGGCGACCAGAACTGCACGCAGTATTCCAAATGTGGCCGAACCAAAGTCTTATACAACTGTAACATGACCTGCCAACCCTTGTACTCAATACCCCGTCCGATGAAGGAAAGCATGCCGTATGCCTTCTTGACCACTCTGTTGACCTGCGTTGCTACCTTCAGGGAACAATGGACCTGAACACCCAAATCTCTCTGTACATCAATTTTCCCCAGGACTTTTCCATTTACTGTATAGTTCACTCTTGAATTGGATCTTCCAAAATGCATCACCTCGCATTTGCCCGGATTGAACTCCATCTGCCATTTCTCTGCCCAACTCTCCAATCTTTCTATATTCTGCTGTATTCTCTGACAGTCCCCTTCACTATCTGCTACTCCACCAATCTTGGTGTCGTCTGCAAACTTGCTAATCAGACCACCTATACTTTCCTCCAAATCATTTATGTATATCACAAACAACAGTGGTCCCAGCACAGATCCCTGTGGAACACCACTGGTCACACGTCTCCATTTTGAGAAACTCCCCTCCACTGCTACTCTCTGTCTCCTGTTGCCCAGCCAGTTCTTTATCCATCTAGCTAGTACACCCTGGACCCCATGCGACTTCACTTTCTCCATCAGCCTACCATGGGGAACCTTATCAAACGCCTTACTGAAGTCCATGTATTTGACATCTACAGCCCTTCCCTCATCAATCAACTTTGTCACTTCCTCAAAGAATTCTATTAAGTTGGTAAGACATGACCTTCTCTGCACAAAACCATGTTGCCTATCACTGATGAGCCCATTTTCTTCCAAATGGGAATAGATCCTATCCCTCAGTATCTTCTCCAGCAGCTTCCCTACCACTGACGTCAGGCTCACCGGTCTATAATGACCTGGATTATCCCTGCTACCCTTCTTAAACAAGGGGACAACATTAGCAATTCTCCAGTCCTCCAGGACCTCACCCGTGTTTAAGGATGCTGCAAAGATATCTGTTAAGGCCCCAGCTATTTCCTCTCTCGCTTCCCTCAGTAACCTGGGATAGATCCCATCCGGACCTGGGGACTTGTCCACCTTACTGCCTTTTAGAATACCCAACACTTCCTCCCTCCTTATGCCGACTTGACCTAGAGTAATCAAACATCTATCCCTAACCTCAACATCCGTCATGTCCCTCTCCTCGGTGAATACCGATGCAAAGTACTCGTTTAGAATCTCACCCATTTTCTCTGACTCCACGCACAGGAACGAGCTGGTGGCGGGGGGGTTCGTAAAATTGTGTGGGAAGCAGGGGGTACCATTCCTGATGCCCTCCCACCCCGGCTGCAATTTTACGCAGGGTGGCAGCGGTGAGAAACTGCCTGCCCACCCCAGGCCAATCAAGACCCTTAAGTAGCCAATTAACTGTCACATAAGAACCTCCTCCTGCTGCTGCTGGTATTTCAGAAGGCTGCCAGGTCTTGCAGGCTGGGGGAGGCCTTCCTGATCGGGCACCCAGTGCACCACGGAGGGTGCCCCCGCGAAGCCCCAACCGCCCCCACTGAAATAAAGTCCACACCCCCTCCCCCCCACTGCCCTTGCCTCACTGGGGCCCGGCCAACTGTCCCGGTGACCCGCCCAAATGTAAAATTCCAGCCAGACAGAAACTATTTCCTCTGGTGGAAGGAGTCCGGCACAGGAGGGTATAATCTTAAAATTAGAGCCAATCTGTTCAGGGGTGACATCACACAAAGAGGAGTGTTAATCTGGAACTTCCCAAAAAACTGGAGGCTGGAGATCAACTGGAACTTTTAAGGCTGAGATGGATGGATTTTTGTTGGGCAAGGGGTATCAAGGGTTGTGGAGCAAAGTAATTGGAGCTGAGGCACAGATCTGCCATGATCTGACTGGACAGTCTTGAGGGACTGAATGGCCTCCTCCTGTCCTAAGTTTGATGTCAGGTCTTTAATGAACAAAAGAGGATGAAGGGAGATAAACGGTCAAGACTAAAGGAGTCGAAATATTAGCTCATGTAAGAAAACATCATCATTGCATTATCTCTCTACCTTGTAAAGTTTACACTGCTGCATTAGGAACAGGAGTAGGCCATTCAGCCCCTCGAGCCTGTCCCACCATTCAATGAGATCTTGGCTGATCTGTGACCCACCTTTGCCCCACATCCCTTAATACCTTTATCTAATAAAAATCTAAATCTCAGATTTAAAATTTACAACTGACTGAGCATCAATTGGAAGACAATTCCAAACTTCTTTGGAGAAGTGTTTCCTAATTTCACTCCTGATAGGACTGGCTCTAATGTTTAGTCTATGCGCCCTAGTCCTAGACTCCCCAACCAGTGGAAATAGTTTTCTCTACCCTATCTGTCGCCTTTACTATCTTGAAAACTTCAAGAAAATCACCCCTTAACATTCTAAATTCCAGAGAATACAACTCTAGTTTGTGTAATCTCTAATCCTCAATGCTTATGCCTTTTGTTTAATTAACACGGAGTTGCCCCAAAGTCAACACGCGGGAAAAAACAACTAAAGGGTCATCCCTTTTAGAAAGGCATATCTGATAAAAAAAAACAAAGGCAACTTCCCAAGTGTAGATAATCATATTTACATTACCTAGCAAAGACTTGAGTCTTTAGTGTCTAGCATACGGTAAGGTTTACTTTGCCATGGAAACAGTAAGCAGCTCAATGTGGATGCTTGTCCCCAGTGCTCACACTTCACAGGAACCCAGGGACCCATTTCACAGGACAGCCCATCAATAACAGCCTTTCCATCTGCTACATCAGACCCAATGTCAGTGTCGGGGGTCAGGCGAACTGAGCGTCAATCCTCGGTCAATAGCCTCTTGGCACCTCCTCCTGCCTGGCCTGTCCCTTCAGCGCTGATCGGCTTTCGGGGGATAGTGGGCAGAGGGTGAAGGTGTATAGAGTGAAGAAAACGACACTCACCAATTACAGTATCACTGTTCTCAACTCAGGGCCCAAATGTCGAGAGAACAGCCTGCTACAAATACAAAGGTGTATTAACATTGTATGGAAGACAGGCCATTCAGCCCCTCAAGCCTATTCTGCCATTCTAGCAGATCATGGCTGATCCTCACACCATTTACCCGCCTTTGCTCCATATACCTTGTTGTCCAACAAAAAAACCTCAGTTCTGAAAGCTCCAGTTGGTCCCAACATCTGCAGTACTTTCGGGGCAGAGAGTTCTAGATTTCCAATACTCTTTGTGCGACATCACCCCTGAACGGCCTGGCTCTAATTTTAAAGTTCTGCCCCCTTGTTCTGGACTTCCTCCCCCCCACCCCACCAGAAGAAATATTTCTCTATCTGCCCTATCAACTCTTAATCATCTTACATACCTCAAACAGATCACTTCCTGAGGTTGTGGAAGGTGCTATATAAATGCAGGACTTTCAATTAGATCACCCTTTAATCTTGTAAACTCAAGGGAATACAAGTCTCGTCTAACTCTATGTAACCTGTCCTCATCATTAATCCTTTTAGCCCCTTTATCATCCTGGTGAATCTGCACTGTCCCTCCTCCCAGGCCAATATATCCTTCCTGAGGTGCAGTGTCCAGAACTGAATCCAGTTACTCCCAATGTGGTCTGACCAGCCTCTACTATCGATGGATATTGTTCAAAAGAAACAAACGTTTAGAACTCAGTCCTGCCCTGGTTTGGCCCTCGGGTCTCCCCTGAAGGGAACATACTCATTCACTCGCCAGACGGCAGAGTGGTCAAATGCCTTGCCCATTGTGTTATTGAGCCACGTGGATGCATAAGGGAACAAACAAGTAAATCCCATTGACAATGAGAGAGAAAGAGTGAAACATTCACAGGATATTACTCCAGACACAAACACACTTACATAGTATCAGCAGTGGCTCAGTTAATAACACTCTTAGTTAGAAGGCTGTGGGTTCAAATCCCGAACCAGAAACTCGAGCACAGAATCCAGGCTGACACTCCCCAGCACAATACCAAGGGAGCATGCACGGTTGGTTGTGTTCTCCTTTGGACAAGGTGTTAAATCAAGTTCCCGTCTGTCCTCTCAGCTGGATATAAAAATCCTATGGCATTATTCGATGAAGAGCAGGGGAGTTTTCTCCTGTGTCCTGCGCCAATATTTATCCCTCAATCAATCAACATCATGAAGAGAGATAATCTGGTCTTTATCACATTGCTGTTTTTGGGAGCTTGCTGCGAACAAATTGTTTCCTTCATTTCCGACATGACAACAGTGACTGCACTTCAAAAAAATACTTAGTTGCCTCTAAAGTGCTTTGGGATTTGTCTGGAGGATGTGACAGACTTTATAGAAATGCAAGACATTCTTTCAGTCAGACATCTCGGTCCAGGAATAGGGTCCCCTCCCCAATTCCATTATATACCACCCTCAGAGATATTCAATCATTAACCTGGCTGTAAGCCAGCGATCCACCTGAATATCCTTTCCAGGAACTTGTTGCCTTGAGACGTGGGCATTGCTGGCATTTATTACCCATCCCTAGTTTCCCTGAGGTTATGATCCTTTTTCCTGAATCATGTGACATGAGGTCCTTGTTATTTTTTGTAGTGGTTTGAAACAACTGAGTGATTCATGTAGCTGGGAAACTTCTACCCCGGTGAAAGACAGTGCGTGTGGGACCCCGTACCCCAGTGAGAGTCAGTGCGCGTGGGACCCCAGTGAGTGTCAGTGCGTGTGGGACCCCGTACCCCAGTGAGAGTCAGTGCGCGTGGCACCCCGTACCCCAGTGAGAGTCAGTGCGCGTGGCACCCCGTACCCCAGTGAGAGTCAGTGCGCGTGGCACCCCGTACCCCAGTGAGAGTCAGTGCGCGTGGGACCCCGTACCCCAGGGAGAGTCAGTGCGCGTGGGACCCCGTACCCCAGGGAGAGTCAGTGCGCGTGGGACCCCGTACCCCAGAGAGAGTCAGTGCGCGTGGGACCCCGTACCCCAGAGAGAGTCAGTGCGCGTGGCACCCAGTACCCCAGTGAGAGTCAGTGAGTGTGGGACCCCGTACCCCAGTGAGAGTCAGTGCGTGTGGCACCGAGTACCCCCGTGAGAGTCAGTGAGTGTGGGACCCCGTACCCCAGTGAGAGTCAGTGCGTGTGGGACCCCGTACCCCAGTGAGAGTCAGTGCGTGTGGGACCCCGTACCCCAGTGAGAGTCAGTGCGTGTGGGACCCCGTACCCCAGTGAGAGTCAGTGCGCGTGGGACCCCGTACCCCAGTGAGAGTCAGTGCGTGTGGGACCCCGTACCCCAGTGAGAGTCAGTGCGTGTGGGACCCCGTACCCCAGTGAGAGTCAGTGCGTGTGGCACCCAGTACCCCAGTGAGAGTCAGTGTGTGTGGAACCTATATTGCAGTGATAACCAGCACCTTTAGGGAGGTGTGGGATGACCAGAAATCTAGAATGGAAGCTCGGTGATTTTTACGGTTGGAGTCAAGTAGTAGCAATGGAGGGAAAGGGAACATTTTGGCATTTAATATTCAGCTGCCTCTAGCCAGCACTGATATTCCTATATGTGCTTGTAAACAATGTTACAGTTTGTTTAAAGTTATCATACGGTCAATAAAGTGGAGGGAACAACAACAGCTTGCATTTCTATAGCATCTTTTAAATAGTAAAACCTCCCAAGGCTCTTCACAGGAGCGTTAACATTCAAAGCTTGACACTAAGCCACATAAGGAAGTATTCGGACGGCGACCAAAAGGTTGGTCATACAGGTAGGTTGTAAAGAGTGTCTTAAGGTGTCACTGTCCAAATGTAAAGTAAAAGACTCAGTATTCCACACTAACTACATCACAGTGAGTAGTCCTTACTGCTGAATGCACAGCAACAGTTCACTGATGCCATTTAGGGAAGGAAATCTGCTGTCCTTACCTGGTCTGGCCTACATGTGAATCCAGATCCACAGCAATGTGGTTGATTCTTAACTGCCCTTTGAAATGGCCTAGAAAGCCACTCAGTTGTATCAAAATGCTACAAAGTCTAATAAAAGGAATGAAACCAGACAGACCACCCAGCATTGACCTAGGCACTGGAAACGACAACTGCAAACTCAGCATTGTTGACTCTGCAAAGTCTTCCTTATTAACATCTGGGGGCTGTGCCAAAATTGGGAGAGCTGTCCCACAGACTAGTCAAGCAACAGCCTGACATAGTCATACTCATGGAAACATACCTTACGGACAATGTCCCTGACACCACCATCCCCGGGTATGTCCTGTCCCACCGGCAGGACAGACTCAGAAGTGGTGGCAGCAGCACAGTGGTATACAGTTGGGAGGGAGTTGCCCTAGGAGCCCGCAACACTGACTCCGGACCCCATGAAGTCTCATGGAATCAGGCCAAATATGGGCAAGGAAACCTCTTGTTGATTACCAGCTGCCGCCCTCCCTCAGCTGATGACCCAGTACTCCTCCATGTTGAACACCACTTGGAGGAAGCAATGAGGATGGCAAGGGCGAATGTACTCTGGGAGGGGGACTTCAATGTCCATCACCAAGAGTGGCTCGGTAGCACCACTACTGACCGAGCTGGCCGAGTCCTAAAGGACATATCTGCTAGACTGGGTCTGTGCCAGGTGGTGAGGGAAACAACAAAAGGGAAAAACCTACTTGACCTCATCCTCACCAATCTGCCTGCCGCAGATGCATCTGTTCATGACCGTACTGGTAGGAGTGACCACCGCACAGTCCTTGTGGAGACGAAATCCCATCTTCACATTAAGAATACCCTCCATCGTGTTGTGTGGCACTATCACCGTGCTAAATGGGATCGATTTCGAACAGATCTAGCAATGCAAAACTGGGCATCCATGAGGTGCTGTGGGCCATCAGCAGCAGCAGAATTGTACTCAACCACAATCTGTAACCTCATGGCCCGGCATATCCCCCACTCTACCATTACCAACAAGCCGGGGGACCAACCCTGGTTCAGAGATGAGTGCAGGAGGGCATGCCAGGAGCAGCACCAGGCATACCTCAAAATGAGGTGTCAGCCTGGTGAAGCTACAACATAGGACTACTTGCGTGCCAAACTGCAGAAGCAGCCTGTAATAGACCGAACTAAGTGATCCCATAACTGACAGATCAGATCTGAGCTCTGCAGTCCTGCCACATCCAGCTCTGAACGGTGGTGGACAATTAAACAACTAACTGGAGGAGGTGGCTCCACAAATATCCACATCCTCAATGATGGGGCAGCCCAGCACATCAGTGCAAAAGACAAGGCTGAAGCATTTGCAACCATCTTCAGCCAGAAGTGCCGAGTTGATTATCCATCTCGGCCTCCTCCTGAAGTCCCCAGCATCACAGAACCATCTTCAGCCAATCTGATTCACTCCACATGATATCAAGAAACAGCTGAAGGCACTGGATACTGCAAAGGCTATGGGCCCTGACAATATTCCGGCAATAGTACTGAGGACCTGTGCTCCAGAACTTGCCGCGCCCCTGGCCAAGCTGTTGCAGTACAGCTACAACACTGGCATCTACCCTGCAATGTGGGAAATTGTCCAAGTTTGTCCTATACACAAATCCAACCAGGCCAATTACCACCCTATCAGTCTACTCTCGATCATCAGCAAAGTGATGGAAGGGGTCGTCAACAGTGCAATCAAGCAGCACTTGCTCAGCAATAATCTGCTCACTGATGCTCAGTTTGGGTTCTGCCAGGGCCACTCGGCTCCTGACCTCATTACAGCCTTTCTCCTAACATGGACAAAAAAGCAGAACCCCAGAGCTGAGGTGAGAGTGACTTCACATCCAGGCAGCATTTGACCGAGTATGGTATTAAGGAGCCCGAGCAAAACTGCAGTCAATGGGAATCGGGGGAAATCTCTCCACTGGTTGGAGTCATACCTAGCACAAAGGAAGATGGTTGTGGTTGTTGGAGGTCAATCATCTCAGTCCCAGGAGTTCCTCAGGATAGTGTCCGAGGCCCAACCATCTTCAGCTGCTTCATCAATGACCTTCCTTCAATCATAAAGTCAGAAGTGGGGATGTTCGCTGATGATTGCACAATGTTCAGCACCATTCGTGACTCCTCAAGTACTGAAGCAACCCTTGTCCATATGCAGAAATACCTGGCAACATCCAGGCTTGGGCTGATAAGTAGCAAGTAACATTCAGGCCATATAAATGCTAGGCAATGACCATCCCAAACAAGGGAGAATCTAACCAAATTAAAAGCAAAATACTGCAGATGCTGGAAATCTGAAATATAAACAAGAAATGCTGGAAATACTCAGCAGGTCTGGCAGCATCTGTGGAGAGAGAAGCAGAGTCCACATTTCAGGTCAGTGACCCTTCTTCAGAGTATCTAACCATCTCTCCTTGATGTTCAATGGCATTACCATTGCTGAATCCCCCACTATCAATATCTTGGGGGTTACCATTGACCAGAAACTGAACTAGACCAGCCACATAAATACTGTGGCTACAAGATCAGGTCAGAGGCTAGGAATTCTGCAGCGAGTTACTCACCTCCCTGATCAGTCCCCAAAGCCTGTCCACCATCTACAAGGCACAAGTCAGGAGTGTGATGGAATACTCTCCACTTGCCTGGATGGGTGCAACTCCAACAACACTCAAGAAGCTCGACACCATCCAGGACGAAGCAGCCGGCTTGATTGCCACCCCATCCACAAACATTCACTCCCTCCACCATCGACACACAGTGGCAACAGTGTGTACCATCTATAAGATGCACTGCAGCAACTCACCAAGGCTCCTTAGTCAGCACCTTCCAAACCTGCGACCTCTACCAACTAGAAGGACAAGGGCAGCAGATACATGGGAACACCACCACCTGCAAGTTCCCCTCCAAGTCACACACCATCCTGACTTGGAACTATATCACCGTTCCTTCACTGTCGCTGGGTCAAAATCCTGGAACTCCCTTCCTAACAGCACTGTGTGTGTACCTACCCCACATGGGCTGCAGCAGTTCAAGAAGGCAGCTCACCACCACCTTCTCAAGGGCAATTAGGGATGGACAATAAATGCTGGCCTAGCCAGTGATGTCCACATCCCATGAATGAATTTTTTAAAAAGTTATTTGGTGAGTAATCCTTACCCTGCTGAATGAGCAGCAACTCTGTACAGTTACACAATGAGTAATCCTTAACCTGCTAAATAAATAGTGACTTTGTACATACAGCACCCAATACATACGAAAAGCTGAGACTGTCAGATTATAGAGGAGATAAGTTTCCCACGTACAACTGCCCTCGCCACTAAGGGGTCACAGCATCTTTCTGTGCCCTAAACGTTCTAGAATTCTATGAACATTGATTGCCTACAAACCCAACCAGAATATCTGGGAAACAAACAAGAGTTTTACAAAGCAAATTAGATGGAGAGTAGGGTTCAGAATATTCTGCTTATGGTCAACTCAGGCACAATCAAATCTCGCTTAAAATCCATCTATCCTTTGACAAGAATGGAGTCACGGTCTCTCATACATACACATAGAAACATACAGATACACACACAGATACACACACAATCTCTCTCCTGCCAGAACTGATATTTGTCTCCAACAAGGCAGAGAATCACTTTCCATAATGAATAAAATTAGCATAAAACTCACATAATCGTGAAAGGCTTTGGCTTCACTCGAGTGCTCGCAGGTTTCCCGTCTGTCAGGAGCTGCACAATACAGATCCCAAAATACACTAGAAAGAGAAGACAGAAATTGTCACTAATCTCTCCGCCACTCTTAGTTCACTTATTTGTCATTTATTTGTCAACATCAGCAAACAGGAAAACCTCCACACACCACCGCAAAACTGAGACACTCCCTACCCCCCACACTGACAACCCCTCTGCCTGATATCCACAGGAGACATTCAAGCTCCAGTATTCAATGCCAAACTCATCCCAGACCCATAGCCTCTGGTACTCAACCCTGACCCCATTCCTCATCCCAGATTTGCAGGATACAACATTCTAATCCAATCGCAAAGTCAACCCATATTCACAGGCTCCAGTGTTCAACCAATCCCAATCCAAATCCCACTCTAAACCACAGCCCTAAAATCTGAGTCCGATTCTGATCCCAGTCTCAATCTGGGAATCCTGGAGCTGCAAACGCTAGTGCCCCATCACAGTTCAAATACCAGCATGGGAAACCTTCCTCTGTACACCACGTCCTGCTCCCATACGCCCCAGTCCGGTTTCAACATGTGTCCAGGATCCAACAACACAAACTGTTCCACAGTTTTCAGTGTAAAAGTTCCACTGACCAGCTCGGCAGCAGGTTAATGTAACAGCACGCAGCATCAAACAATTTCAGCACTCAGTACAGTCGTGGATCCACTGTCTGGGAACAGGAACATACCCACCTAGTACCCAGAAGGTTAACCCAGTTCCCTTTTACTCCAATCCAATTTCAATGGACAAAATTCAATGTGAATACCCACTGACCAATCAAACATCACGATGAGGGACTTCAGAGAGTTTAGAAAAGCTCGGTTGTTCTCCTTAGAGCAGAGAAGGTTAAGAGGAGATTTAATAGAGGTGTTCAAAATCATGAGGGGCTTTGATGGAGTAAATAAGGAGAAACTGTTTCCAGTGGCAGGAAGGTCAGTAACCAGAGGACACAGATTTAAGATAATTGGTAAAAGAACCAGAGGGGGAGATGAGGAGAAATTTATTTTACACAGTGAGTTGTTGTGATCTGGAATGCGCTGCCTGAAAGGGCAGTGGAAGCAGATTCAATAGTAACTTTCAAAAGGGAATTGGATAGATAGAATCATACAGTGGTACAGCATAGGAGGCCATTCAGCCCATCGTCCCTGTGCCAGCTCTTTGAAACATCTATCCAATTAGATTAGATTAGATTAGAGATACAGCACTGAAACAGGCCCTTCGGCCCACCGAGTCTGTGCCGAACATCAACCACCCATTTATACTAATCCTACACTAATCCCATATTCCTACCAAACATCCCCACCTGTCCCTATATTTCCCTACCACCTACCTATTCTTTTCTTTTCTTCTTTCTTTTGGGCCTCCTTATCTCGAGAGACAATGGATACGCGCCTGGAGGTGGTCAGTGGTTTGTGAAGCTGCTGCCTTCCGTGTTGTTTTAGTCGCTGTGAGGCAACTATGGAGTGACCTCTCCATGGCGCATGCCTGGGCAAATTTATGGAGGTTGAGAGTTGCCCAGTCGTCAAAACCCCCCTCTCGGCCTTTCTGGTGGGGTCCAAAGGAGTGCAGGACACGACGTTTGGCACCAGTATGGCTGCAGGAACTGCCGGAAACATGCCAAAGGTGACACATGACCGCCTACGGGGTTCCGCTCCGGATTTTCTGTTAGGGTTTACTCCCTTAGCCTTGGTCTCTCCCGAGACGCCCACAAGGCAGTGGGGTTGTTGGGGCCCCTACACAGGTGTAGGATGGTGCCGGTGGGAGGAGGGGATGCAAGGGGGAGGGGTAGAGGGAGGGGGTGGGGGGGGTGCAGGGGAAGGGGGTGCGGGGCACCTACCTATACTAGTGACAATTTATAATGGCCAATTTACCTATCAACCTGCAAGTCTTTTGGCTTGTGGGAGGAAACCGGAGCACCCGGAGAAAACCCACGCAGACACAGGGAGAACTTGCAAACTCCACACAGGCAGTACCCGGAATCGAACCGGGGTCCCTGGAGCTGTGAGGCTGCGGTGCTAACCACTGCGCCACTGTGCCGCCCACTTGCCCTGCTCCTTCCCCCATAGCCCTGCAAATGCTTCCTCCTTTCGAGTATTTATCCAATTTATTGACCTGAAATGGAAAATGTGGGTTATGGGGAGAGAGCTAGGGCAGAGTGGGACTAATTAGATCGCTCTTTCCTGCTTTGATCTGAACTTTTTTCCTCATCTCTTCTGAAGGCACTGCTTCTTAACAAGCTGCAGTTGTAGAAAGCTTTCCCACTTTGATGTAATGGCATGAACTGAGGCAGGGATTGTGAGCAGGATATTTGACTGTGGGGGTCATTGCTGACCCCGTCCTTCACCGATGGACACCTGCATTCACTTTCCGGCAGAGACCGGGAACATCAGACCTGGCTGAGTTTCACCCCTCTCTAACTCTGGGATGACAAGACTAACTAACTAACTTGGGGGTCAGATCAGCACAGGCTGAGGATGGAGCCTGGGGCTATAAGTGAATTTTCACAGCTCAGAATTCCCCATTCCACACACAATTCCTGCAGATCCCGAGTGAATGCTCCTTTAAGACCCCAAGCAATCCAAATAAGTTTGTGAAGGTACAGAGAGAGAGAGAGAAAGAGAGCAGCTATAAACAGCCAGGATACAGAGAGGTGAGGAGCTCCCCCTCACCATCTGGACTCACATTTCCTTTGTTTGAGGAGCTAGTCTCCTGGAAAACATCAAACACTTTAAAATCAAACTATACAGACAACACAAAGAGACAAAAACTTACCACCACCAGGAATGCAGGAACCCCGGGGGTTCTCCCAGAGTGATATTTTTCTCCCAACGGATCTGGAAATCAGGAGAGGGAAAGAGATCAGGCCGGAGGAGGGATTAGGAGGCACAAAATAAAAAAGGCAAATTTCAACCTTGGGGACTTTAAAAGCACACGGGAGACAGAGAGTGAGATCCTTACCTCGGACAGAAAAGTCTGTGCAGATTTCTGTGCTCCCACATGCAGCAGGTATTCGTAAACATAGAGCGCTAACCTACAGAGACAACAAACACAGGCTTCCTTCAAAGAAATAAACGAGGGAGAACTTCTTTTGCAACAAACACTTATTAATCTTACAATTATATTTTGAAAAAATCTTGTAGAGAGAAGCTGAAAAAAAAACAGGCACAAAACCCCAGCATAAATATATATGGGGAGCAAATATTCCCCAGACTGGAGCGAGATTCTCTGTCTCTTTCCCCGGAACAGAAAGGCTCTGAAATTCACAATGAAATTAAGCTGATTTTTTTTTTGTTAAAATGTATTATTCAGAATTAAAACTTGTAAAATCGCAACAAACAGAAACACACTTTGAAAACGCGTGGGGTTTTTTTTGAGTTGAAACCTTATTAATACCCAAATTTAAAAAATATATATATATATATATATTAAAAATGCCATGAAGATTAACAAAACTTTACAGGAAAATCTCTCCCTCTACATTCCGTTCAGCATCTCCCCCAGAACCCGGTAAATACAACGCTTCCAAAAAAAAATGCCTGCTCCCGCAGACTCTGGGCTTTCTTTTAATTCTTGCAAAAACCACAAATGTTCCCCATCTCTTCTTTCCCCTTCCTCTTTCTCCTTCTCTCTCTCGCTGCCACTTACTTTTCCCTTGCCTGACCGTCCGACGGAACCGTACATCCTTTCCCCTTGTTGTACATAGCCGCTGTCTGCCTCTTAAAGCTGAAACACACACCTGTCAAAGCAACCAGCCACTCGCCATCTCCATAGCTACATCTAAGCAAAGCTCCCAGACCATTGGGCACCAACCAGCCACATTTTCCGAAGGGGAACTTGAAACCGACTCGAGCTGGAGGATTGCTCTCCCTCTCTCTCTCTGTATATATAATTTCTTTTGGTTTTAATGGATTACATGCTCCCTCTGCCGGGAGAAACACACCGCAGATTCTTAAAAAGAGACTTGCATTTCTATAACACCTTTCACGACCTCAGGATATCCCAGAAGCACTTCTGATGAAGTACTTCTTTAAAGTGTACTCACTGTTGCAATGCAGGAAACACAGCAGCCAATTTGCACACAGCAAGATCCCACAAACAGCTGTTTGTTTAATGATGCTGATTGTGGAATAAATATGGGTCCAGGCACTGGGGTGAGCTCCCCTACTCATTGAAATAGTGGTTATGGGATCTTTCACAGCCACTTGAGAGGGCAGATAGGGCCTCAGTCTCAAAGACAGCACCTCCAATGGTGCAACACTCCCTCAGTACTGACACCAGAGTGTCGGCCTATGACTTGAACCCCCAACTTCAAGAGGTATGAATGCTACTGTTACAGCCAAGGTAAGGAGAGGGGTCGCAGTTGCCCCTCTTGCCCTTCCTCTTATTTGACCACAACAGGGTTTATTCTTTTTTTATCAGTGTTTGTGTTTACCACCTCAGCGACTGTTTACCTTTTACCTTTAATGTGATTGTGAAATAACCAATCAGACAGGTTTTCTTGAGTTTGAACAAGAAAGTGGTAAGTTGATTATACTCAACAAGCTAAACACGATCTAAAATAATTAAAAATATGCTACACATTCCCACGAGGATCACACACCCACACAAATAGATTACAAAGTGGAAAGTGCATTTTTGGTTGGATTAATGTCCAGAAATAAATAAATAAAAATACACAGTCTGAGGTTGGATAATTTGGTGGCCCTCCAGCTGGAGTTGTATTCTTTAAAGTCTTTGGCTGGTCAAAGTGCACTTTGTGGTTGGCCGGCTTTGCTCAGGGTTTTCTTGGAGACAGAATTATAGGTGGCTCTCTTCCCTGGTCTCTGGCTGTAGCAGTCTGTAGGCTTGGAGGGTCTACTGTTGCAGACGGTTTTCAAACTTGATGTTTTCGGGAGAGAGGGAAAGGGAGGCACACAGCCTTCTCTGCTGCTGCACACTCGGTTACTGCTTGTCGCTTTTTCTGTGTAACAAAACTCCCAGTTTTTTCAGAGACGGACAGATGGTCACATGACTGCCTTGGGGGATTCTTTGGAACCTTCTAATGTGATACAAGGTTCAGAATTGGCTCCAAAGGCCCCAGGATGCCAATATTTACACCCAGAGGGGTTTGCTCTTTCAAAATCAATGTGTCAGGATTTCCTTGACTGCCATGCTAATGAAGCAATCCTAGGTAATTCAATCACTTAGAGCAAGCCATTGTTCTGGTCCAAGGCTTCTCAGACGTCAGGCTCCAGTTGGGCCTTGGAATGTGCAAAGGTGTTTCAGATGCAAATTGCAGTGGCTAGTTTTTTTTAAGTTAACTGTAGGATTTTCTCCATTAGAAGTCTAATGTAGGTTTCCAACCGATGAATTAATATTTCTCATTTGGCATGTAGTGTTTTCTTGACACTATCCAGTGAGTCACTTTTTTTTTAATTTCCAAAATATACTTTATTCATAAAAATCTATAAAAATTACATTGCCGAACAGTTTCAAACAGCACCAAAAAATACAAACATTGCAAGGGAGATCAGTTTCCTTCAATACAATCATGAGTTGCTTCACAACCCTTCCATTTCACATTTGTCATGCCAATTACATTTTTACATTTACAGCAAATGAAAATTTTCCCGATACAGTTCGAGGGGTTTCCCATGGGTCCAGCCCCTCAGTTCAGATTGGTGGGGGGACCTTACACTGTGGTCTTTCCCCATTGAGCCTTTGCTGCGGCTGCCCCAAGCTTTAGTGCGTCCCTCAGCACGTAGTCCTGGAGCTTGGAATGTGCCAGTCTGCAACATTCGGTCATGGACAACTCTTTGAGCTGGAAGACCAGCAAGTTTCGGGCAGACCAAAGGGCGTCTTTCACCGAATTGATAGTCCTCCAGCAGCAGTTGATGTTTGTCTCGGTGTGCGTCCCTGGGAACATCCCGTAGAGCACAGACTCCTGTGTTACAGAGCTGCTTGGGATGAACCTCGACAAAAACCACTGCATCTCTTTCCACACCTGCTTTGCAAAGACACATTCCAGAAGGAGGTGGGCAACCGTCTCTTCCCCACCACAGCCACCGCGGGGACATTGTGCGGAGGGGGCGAGACTTCGGGTGTGCATGAAGGATCTGACGGGGAGGGCCCTTCTCACCACCAGCCAAGCTACATCTTGGTGCTTGTTTGAAAGTTCTGGTGATGAGGCATTCCACCAAATGACTTTGGCAGTCTGCTCGGGGAACCATCCGACAGGATCCACCATCTCCTTTTCCCGTAAGGCCTTGAGGACATTCCGTGCAGACCACTGCCTGATGGATCGGTGGTCAAAAGTGTTTTCCCGCAGAAACAGCTCCACGAAGGATAGGTGGTACGGCACAGTCCAACTGCATGGAGCGTTCCGCGGCAATGTGACCAGGCCCATCCTTCGCAACACCGGGGACAGATAGAACCTCAGCACGTAGTGACACTTGGAGTTTGCGTTCTGGAGGTCTACACACAGCTTGATGCAGCCGCACACGAAGGTGGTCATCAGGATGAGGGCCACGTTGGGTACATTTTTCCTGCCCTTATCCAGAGGTTTGAACATGGTGTCCCTCCGGACCTGGTCCATTTCAGATCCCCAGATGAAGCGGAAAATGGCTTGGGTGACCGCCACAACGCAGGAGTGGGGTATGGGCCAGACCTGCGCCACGTACAGCAACAACGTGAGCGCCTCGCACCTGATGACTAGGTTCTTACCCACAATGGAGAGAGATCGCTGCCCCCACATGCTCAACTTTTGTTGTACCTTGGCTACCCGCTCCTCCCAGGTTTTGGTGCACGCCCCGGTCCTTCCGAACCATATCCCCAGCACCTTCAGGTAGTCTGACCTGACGGTGAAGGGGACAAAGGATTGGTCAGCCTATCCAGTGAGTCACAGTTAACCTACTTCCCACCCATTGAGCCCAGTTCAGATGTCTACATTAGGCTCAGTGGGGTAGTATTCTGCCCCCACTTTTGACTCAAATGGTTGTGGGTTCAAACCCCACTCCAGAGACCTCATAATCCAGGCTGGTCATTTCACAAGCTCAAGATATCCTTAACTGCTTCACTGCCTCATCATTGTTGTAATGTAAGGAAAATGCAGGAGCTAATTTGCATACAGCAAGGTCCCACAAACAGCAATGCAATTCAATAGCAACTTGCATTTATATAGTCTTTAGTGTAGTCAAATGTCCCAAGATGCATCTCAGGCGTGTTTGTGAACAGAATTTTGACTTTGAGTCACATATGGACAGGTGACCAAAGGCTTGGTCAAAGATGCACGTTTTAAAGAGTGGCTTAAAGATGGAGAAAGAGAATAGAGAGATGGAGAGGTAAATGGGGAAATTAGGATGAGAATTTTTTAAATAGAGGTGTTGCCAGACAGGGAGCCAGTGTAGGTCAGCGAACACAGTGGGTGTAGGGTGAACTAAACTTGGTGTCAATAAGGAACATGGGCAGCAGAGTTTTGGATGAGCTCAAACTTACAAATTTATGCAGGGTGGACGATAAAGGCCTGCTCGGGTCTGGAAAAAAAACCCCGACCTGAACCCGTCAGAAATACGTTGGACCCTTGCCCGACCCAGCCCGAGTCCTTCCATGTTTTCCTGTGCCCGACCCAACCCGACCCGAGCCTGACCCGACTACCGGAATGTTCACTTTCCTACCTTCCGATTCCGAATCCGTTTTTCACTTTTTCAGTTTGTGCTGATAAGCAACAAAAACTGTAATTGGATCTGAAAGATTGTTTAAAAAGTTGAAGATTGGAGCCATGAAGTCAGTGATTGTTTGGTCACGAGTTAAACTGCGACACAGTGGCGCAGTGGTTAGCAACGCAGCCTCACAGTTCCAGCGACCCAGGTTCAATTCTGGGTACTGCCTGTGTGGAGTTTGCAAGTACTCCCTGTGTCTGCGTGGGTTTTCTCCGGGTGCTCCAGTTTCCTCCCACATGCCAAAGACTTGCTGGTTGATAGGTTAATTGGCCATTATAAATTGCCCCTAGTATAGGTAGGTGGTAGGGAAATATAGGAGACAGGTGGGGATGTGGTAGAAATATGGAATTAGTGTAGCATTAGTATAAATGGGTGGTTGATAGTCGGCACAGACTCGGTGGGCCGAAGGGCCTGTTTCAGTGCTGTATCTCTAAACTAAACTAAACCATGGAGTTGTGCCCAGACAGGTTGTACCACACTATACCCAGTATTGCTTAAAATAAACACAGCAATTGCTTGAAGGCTCAGAAAATATCATTATACATTATCTAGACTCCTGTTTTACAGGTTGAAATACTTGCTGCAAGTTTATCCAGTGAGCAGCTGAGATGCAGAGACCAGGAAGGTCCTGAGTGATTAATTATTATAAAATATACAGTATTTATATGAAAAAGATAAATTGATCACTGTCAGGATTCTAGTCTAGTATAGTACTGTATGTGTGTAGAGTTCCAGCCCCCAGAGAAGCCCAGCCATTGGTGAATAAACCTCACTCTAGTTAAATAAATGGTAACAACGAGGAAAACAAGACCCTCAATAATTAATCACAGAGCTCCCCCCAGTGGCAAGCTTAAAGGCCTCAGTGCAGGAATGAGCAGCCCTGGGAGGGTCCATCAACACTGAGATAACTGACCCAGAGCAACAATTGGCTGTAAGTTTTGTGAGACAGGGAGGCGGCAATGACCAGTGATGCTGCCTGAGAAAGTGCCAAGTGGATGCAAGTGGACATTGAATTAGGGCAGGATTGAGCCTGGCTTGATGCTCCCCATGGCCAAATAGCCCAAAGACGCTGACTGTCCAGGCAACAGAGAGAGCAGGGAGGAGGATGAGGAATGCAGGAGCACAGCTTCCATGGGGATATTACCCCAGGACGTCAGCACCTTCAGGTGATGAGCGGAAAGGAGAAAATGTGGGCATGTGGGGGTCGGGGTTGAGGGTGTGCGGGCTGCAAGTGATGGGGTGAGGACGAGGTTTGTGGGTGTCATGGGGGTGTGGGTGGGGGATTGTGGGTGGAGGGGTGAGGGTGATGGGGCATGGGGTGAGGGTGATGGGGTGAGGTTGATGGGGAGGGGTTGAGGGTGATGGGGAGGGGTTGAGGGTGATGGGGTGAGGGTGTTAGGGTGATGGCGTGAGGGTGATGGGGTGATGGGGAGGGGGCGAGGGTGATGGGGTGAGGGTGATGGGGAGGGGGTGAGGGGGTATGGGGGTGAGGGTGATGGGGAGGGGGTGAGGGTGAGGGGGTGAGGGTGATGGGGAGGGGGTGAGGGTGAGAGGGTGAGGGTGATGGGGAGGGGGGTGAGGGTGATGGGGTGAGGGTGATGGGGAGGGGGGAGGGGGTGAGGGGGTTAGGGTGATGGGGAGGGGGTGAGGAGATATAGGGGTGAGGGTGATGGGGAGGGGGTGAGGGTGATGGGGTGAGGGTGATGGGGAGGGGTTGAGGGTGATGGGGTGAGGGTGAGGGGGTTAGGGTGATGGTGAGGGTGAGGGTGATGGGGTGAGGGTGATGGGGTGAGGGTGATGGGGTGAGGGTGAGGGGGTTAGGGTGATGGTGTGAGGGTGATGGGGTGAGGGTGATGGGGAGGGGTTGAGGGATAGGGAGATGGGGTGAGGGGTTAGGGTGAGGGGGTGAGGGTGATGAGGAGGGGGTGAGGGTGAGGGGGTGAGGGTGAGGGGTGAGGGTGAGGAGGGTGTGAGGGGGTGAGGGTGATGGGGAGGGGCTGAGGGGGTGAGGCTGATGGGGTGATGGGGTGAAGGTTATGAGGTGAGGGTGATGAGGTGGGGTTGAGGGGGTGAGGGTGATGGGGTGAGGGTGATGAGGAGGGGGTGAGGGTGATGGGGTGAGGGTGATGAAGGTGATGGGGATGGGTGAGGGTGATGGGGATGGGGTGAGGGTGATGGGGTGAGGGTGAGGGGGTGAGGATGATGGGGTGAGGGAGATGAATGGGGGTGAGGGTGATGGGGTGAGGGTGAGGGTGAGGGGGTGAGGGTGATGGGGTGAGGGTGATGGGGTGAGGGTGATGGGGAGGGGTGATGGGGAGGGGGTGAGGGTGAGGTGGTGATGGGGTGAGGGTGATGGGGAAGGGTGAGGTGGTGAGGGTGAGGTGGTGAGGGTGAGGGTGATAGGGAGGGGTGAGGGGTGAGGGTGATGGGAGGCGGTGAGGGTGATGGGGAGGGGGTGAGGGTGATGGGGTGAGGGTGATGGGGAGGGGTGATGAGGAGGGGTGAGGGGGTGAGGGGGTATGGGGGTGAGGGTGATGGGGAGGGGGTGAGGGTGATGGGGTGAGGGTGATGGGGTGAGGGTGATGGGGAGGGTTTGAAGGTGATGGGGTGAGAGTGAGGGGGTTAGGGTGATGACACGAGGGTGATGGGGATGGGGTGAGTGCGATGGGGTGATGGGGTGGGGTTGAGGGTGATGGGGTGAGGGGGTGAGGGTGATGAAGAGGGGGTGAGGGGGTGAGGGTGAGGAGGGGGTGAGGGTGATGGGGTGAGGGTTATGAGGTGAGGGTGATGAGGAGGGGGTGATGGGGTGAGGCTGAGGGGCTGAGGGTGATGGGGGTGAGGGTGATGAGGGGGGTGAGGGTGCTGGGGTGATGGGGTGAGGGTGATAGGGAGGGGGTGAGGGTGATGGGGTGAGGGTATTGGGGAGGGGGTGAGGTGGTGAGGGTGATGGGGTGAGGGTGTTGGGGAGGGGGTGATGGGTTGAGGGTGATGGGTGAGGGTGAGGGGGTGTGGGTGATGGGGAGGGGGTAAGGGGGTGAGGGTGAGGGGGTGAGGGCGTGAGGGTGGGGGGTGAGGGTGAGGGTGAAGGGGTGAAGGGGTGAGGGTGGGGGGTGTGGGTGATGGGGTGAAGGGGTGAGGTGAGGGTGAAGGGGTGAGGGGGTGAGGGTGAGGGGGTGAAGGGGTGAGGGTGTGAGGGTGATGGGGAGGGGGTGATGGGGAGGGGGTGATGGGGAGGGGGTGAGGGGGTTAGGGTGAGGGGGTGAGGGTGAGGGGGTGAGGGTGATGGGGAGGGGTGAGGGGGTGAGGGTGAGGGGGGAGGGTGAGGGGGTGAGGGTGATGGGAGGGGGTGAGGGTGATGGGGTGAGGGTGATGGGGAGGGGGTGATGGGGTGAGGGTGAGGTGGTGTGGGTAATGGGGAGGGGGTGAGGGTCAGGGGGTGAGGGGGTGAGGGTGATGGGGAGGGAGTGAGGGGGTGAGTTAGAGGGGGTGAGGGTGAGGGGGTGAGGGTGAGGGTGATGGGGTGAGGGGTGAGGGGTGAGGGTGATGGGGTGAGGGTGATGGGGAGGGTGTGATGGGTGAGGGTGAGGTGTGTGTGGGTAATGGGAGGGGGTGAGGGTCAGGGGGTGAGGGGGTGAGGGTGATGGGGAGGGAGTGAGGGGGTGAGTTAGAGGGGGTGAGGGTGAGGGGGTGAGGGGGTGAGGGTGATGGGGTGAGGGGTGAGGGTGATGGGGAGGGTTGAGGGTGATGGGGTGAGGGTGAGGGTGATGGGGAGGGCGTGATGGGGTGAGGGTGAGGGGGTGAGGGGGAGGGGGAGGGGGTGAGGGGGTGAGGGTGAGGGGGTGAGGGTGGGGGGTGTGGGTGATGGGGTGAAGGGTGAGGGTGATGGGGAGGGGGTGAGGGTGATGGGGTGAGGGTGAGGGTGATGGGGGGAGGGGGAGGGGGTGAGGGGGTGAGGGTGAGGGGGTGAGGGGGTGAGGGTGAGGGGGTGAGGGTGGGGGGTGTGGGTGATGGGGTGAAGGGGTGAGGGTGAGGGGTGTGAGGGTGAGGGGTGAGGGTGAAGGGGTGAGGGGGTGAGGGTGGGGGTGTGGGTGAGGGGTGAGGGGGTGAGGGTGGGGTGAGGGTGATGGGGTGGGTGTAAAGGGGTGAGGGTGATGGGTGAGGGGAGGGGTGAGGTGGTGAGGGTGATGGGGTGGGTGATGGGGAGGGGGTGATGGGGAGGGGGTGAGGGTGATGGGTGAGGGTGATGGGGTGATGGGGAGGGGGGTGAGGGTGATGGGGTGAGGGTGATGGGGTGGGATGAGGTGGTGAGGGTGATGGGGTGAGGGTGATGGGTTGAGGGTGAGGGGTGAGGGTGATGGGGAGGTAGTGAGGGGGTGAGGGTGATGGGGAGGGAGTGAAGGGTGAGGGTGATGGGGTGAGGGTGATGGGGAGGGTGTGAGGGTGTGATGGGGAGGGTGTGAGGGTGATGTGGAGGGGGTGAGGGTGTGAGGGTGAGGGGGTGATGGGGAGGGGGTGAGAGTGATGGGGAGGGGTGATGGGAGGGGGGGAGGGCGAGGGGGTGAGAGGGTGAGGGTGATGGGAGGGGGTGAGGGTGATGGGGAGGGGGTGATGGGGTGAGGGTGAAGGTGATCGGGAGGGGATGAGGGTGAGGGTGAGGGGGTGAGGGTGATGGGAGGGGGTGATGGGGTGAGGGTGAGGGGGTGATGGGGTGAGGGTGATGGGGGTGAGGGTAATGGGGAGGGGGTGAGGGTCAGGGGGTGAGGGGGTGAGGGGGTGAGGGTGATGGGGAGGGAGTGAGGGGGTGAGTTGATGGGTGATGGGGAGGGGGTGAGGGTGATGGGGAGGGGGTGAGGGTGATGGGGTGAGGGTGATGGGGGTGAGGTGATGGGGAGGGGGTGAGGGTGATGGGGAGGGCGTGATGGGGTGAGGGGGAGAGCGTGAGGGGGAGAGCGTGAGGGGGAGGGGGTGAGGGGGAGGGGGTGAGGGTGATGGGGGAGGGGGTGAGGTGGTGATGGGGTGAGAGTGAAGGGTGAGGGTGATGGGGAGGGGTGAGGGGGTTGAGGGTGAGGGGTTTGAGGGTGATGGGGTGAGGGTGATGGGTGAGGGGGATGGGGTGAGGGTATGAGGGTGTGGGGAGGGGTTGATGGTGAGGGTGTGAGGGTGAGGGGGTGAGGGTGAGGGGGTGAGGGTGAGGGTGATGGGGTGAGGGGTGAGGGTGATGGGGTGATGGGGTGAGGGTGATGGGGGGAGGGGGTGAGGGTGATGGGGAGGGGGAGAGGGTGAGGGGGTGAGGGTGAGGGTGATGGGGGTGAGGGTGATGGGGAGGGGGTGAGGGGGTGATGGGGAGGGGGTTGAGGGGGTGAGGGTGATGGGGTGATGGGGTGAGGGTGATGGGGGGAGGGGGTGAGGGTGATGGGGAGGGGGTGAGGGTGAGGGTGGAGGGGTGAGGGTGAGGGTGATGGGGTGAGGGTGATGGGGGAGGGGTGAGGGGGGTGAGGGGGGTGAGGGTGATGGGGTGAGGGTGATGGGGTGAGGGTGATGGGGAGGGCGTGATGTGGTGAGGGTGAGGGGGTGAGGGTGAGGGGGTGAGGGTGATGGGGAGGGGGTGATGGGGTGAGGGTGAGGGGGGGTGATGGGGTGAGGGTGATGGGGTGAGGGTAATGGGGAGGGGTGAGGGTCAGGGGGTGAGGGGTGAGGGGGTGAGGGTGATGGGAGGGAGTGAGGGGGTGAGTTTGATGGGGTGATGGGGAGGGGGTGAGGGTGATGGGGAGGGGGTGAGGGTGATGGGGTGAGGGTGATGGGGTGAGGGTGATGGGGAGGGGGTGAGGGTGATGGGGAGGGCGTGATGGGGTGAGGGGGAGAGCGTGAGGGGGAGAGCGTGAGGGGGAGGGGGGTGAGGGGGAGGGGGTGAGGGTGATGGGGGAGGGGTGAGGTGGTGATGGGGTGAGAGTGAAGGGGTGAGGGTGATGGGGAGGGGTGAGGGGTTGAGGGTGAGGGGTTTGAGGTGATGGGTGGGAGGGGATGGGGTGAGGGTATGAGGTGTGGGGAGGGTTGATGGTGAGGGTGTGAGGGTGAGGGGGTGAGGGTGAGGGGTGAGGGTGAGGGGTGAGGGTGATGGGGTGAGGGGGTGAGGGTGATGGGGTGATGGGGTGAGGGTGATGGGGGGAGGAGGTGAGGGTGATGGGGAGGGGGAGAGGGTGAGGGGGTGAGGGTGAGGGTGATGGGGTGAGAGTGATGGGGAGGGGGGTGAGGGGGTGATGGGGAGGGGGTGAGGGGGTGAGGTGATGGGGTGATGGGGTGAGGGTGATGGGGGGAGGGGGTGAGGGTGATGGGGAGGGGGTGAGGGTGAGGGTGAGGGGGTGAGGGTGAGGGTGATGGGGTGAGGGTGATGGGGAGGGGTGAGGGGGTGAGGGGGGTGAGGGTGATGGGGAGGGGGTGAGGGTGATGGGGTGAGGGTGATGGGGTGAGGGTGATGGGGAGGGCGTGATGTGGTGAGGGTGAGGGGTGAGGGTGAGGGGTGAGGGTGATGGGGAGGGGGCGAGGTGGTGAG
Source organism: Heterodontus francisci (assembly GCF_036365525.1). NCBI lineage: Eukaryota > Metazoa > Chordata > Chondrichthyes > Heterodontiformes > Heterodontidae > Heterodontus > Heterodontus francisci. Next base: position 4,013,357 of record NC_090406.1, read on the forward strand.
GGTGATGGGGAGGGGTGAGGTGGTGAGGGTGAAGGGGTGAGGGTGGGGGTTGAGGGTGATGGAGGTGAGGGTGTGAGGGTGATGGGGAGGGGCTGATGGTGAGGGTATGAGGGTGAGGGGGTGAGGATGATGGGGAGGGGGTGAGGATGATGGGGAGGGGGTGAAGGTGATGGGGGGGAGGGGGTGAGGGTGATGGGGGGAGGGGGTGAGGGTGATGGGGAGGGGGTGAGGTGATGGGGAGGGGGTGAGGGTGAGGGGTGAGGGTGAGGGTGATGGGGTGAGGGGTGAGGGTGAAGGGGTGAGGGTGAAGGGGAGGGGGTAAGGTGGTGAGGGTGATGGGAGGGAGTGAGGGTGATGGGGTGATGGGGAGGGGGTGAGGTGGTGAGGGTGATGGGGTGAGGGTGATGGGGTGAGGGTGATGGGAGGAGGGGGTGAGGGTGATGGGGAGGGGTGAGGGTGAGGGGGTGAGGGTGATGGGGTGAGGGTGATGGGGAGGGGGTGAGGGTGGGGGTGAGGGTGATGGGGTGAGGGGGATGGGAGGGGGTGAGGTGGTGAGGGTGATGGGAGGGGGTGAGGTGGTGAGGGTGAAGGGGTAGGTGATGTGGAGGGGGTGAGGGTGATGGGGTGAGGGTGATGGGGTGAGGTGTGAGGGGGTGAGGGTGTGGGGAGGGGGTGAGGGTGAGGGGTGAGGGTGAGGGTGATGGGGTGAGGGTGATGGGGAGGGTGTGAGGGTGAGGGTGATGGGGAGGGGGTGAGGATGTGAGGGAGAGGGTGTGATGGGGAGGGGTGATGGGGTGAGGGTGAGGGGGTGAGGGTGATGGGGAGGGGGTGATGGGGTGATGGGGAGGGGGTGAGGGTGAGGGTGATGGGGAGGGGGTGAGGGTGAGGGTGATGGGGGAGGGGCTGATGGGGTGAGGGTGAGGGTGATGGAGAGGGGGTGAGGTGGTGAGGTGGATGGGGTGAGGGTGATGGGGAGGGGGTGAGGGGTGAGGGTGATGGGGTGAGGGTGATGGGGTGAGGGTGATGGGGAGGGGTGAGGGTGTGAGGGTGATGGGGTGAGTGTGATGGGGTGAGGGTGATAGGGTGAGGGGGTGAGGGTGAGGAGGTGAGGGTGAAGGGATGAGGGTGATGGAGGGGGTGAGGGTGTGAGGGTGAAGGGGTGAAGGGGTGAGGGTGATGGTGGGGTGAGGGTGAGGTGAAGGGGTGAGGGTGATGGGGAGGGGGTGAGGGGGGTGAGGGGGTGAGGGGGTGAGGGTGAAGGGGTGGGGTGAGGGTGAGGTGAAGGGGTGAGGGTGATGGGTGTGAGGGGAGGGGTGAGGGTGAAGGGGTGAGGGTGATGGGGAGGGGTGAGGGTGAAGGGGAGGGTGATGGGAGGGGTTGAGGGTGAGGGGGTGAGGGTGAAGGGGTGAGGGTGATGGGAGGGGGTGAGGTGAGGGTGAGGGGGTGAGGGTGAAGGGGTGAGGGTGATGGGAGGGGGGTGAGGGTGAGGGTGTGAGGGTGATGGGGAGGGAGTGAGGGGGTGAGGGTGTGAGGGTGGTGAGGGTGAGGGGTGTGAGGGTGGGGGTGTGAGGGTGGGGTGTGAGGGTGAGGGTGTGAGGGTGTGAGGGTGATGGGGAGAGGGTGAGGGTGATGGGTGAGGGTGATGGGGTGAGGGTGATGGTGTGAGGGTGAGGGTGAGGGTGTGTGATGTGAGGGTGATGGGGAGGGGTGATGGGGTGAGGGTGAGGGGGTGAGGTGGTGAGAGTGAGGGGGTGAGGGTGATGGGGAGGGGGTGATGGGGGTGAGGGTGAAGGTGATGGGGAGGGGGTGAGGGTGTGGAGAGGGGGTGAGGTGGTGAGGTGGATGGGGTGAGGGTGATTGGGAGGGAGTGAGGGGGGTGAGGGTGATGGGGTTAGGGTGATGGGGTTAGGGTGATGGGGTGAGGGTGATGGGGTGAGGGTGATGGGTGTGAGGGTGATCGGGTGAGGGTGAGGGTGGGAGGGGTGATGGGGTGAGTGTGATGGTGTGAGTGTGATGGGGTGAGGGTGATGGGGTGAGGGTGAAGGGGTGAGGGTGATGGGGAGGGGGTGAGGGTGAAGGGGTGAGGGTGATAGGGTGAGGGTGAGGAGGTGAGGGTGAAGGAATGAGGGTGATGGGAGGGGGTGTGGGTGAAGGGGTGAGGGTGATGGGGTGAGGTGAGGGGTGAAGGGGTGAGGGTGATGGGGAGGGGGTGGGGGTGAGGGTGAGGGTGAAGGGGTGAGGGTGATGGGTGTGTGGGGGAGGGGTGAGGGTGAAGGGTGAGGTTGATGGGGAGGGGGTGAGGGGGTGAGGGTGAAGGGGTGAGGGTGATGGGAGGGGTTGAGGGTGAAGGGGTGAGGGTGAAGGGGTGAGGGTGATGGGAGGGGGTGAGGGTGAAGGGGTGAAGGTGATGGGAGGGGGAGAGGGTGATGGGGAGAGGGTGAGGGTGATGGGGTGTGGGTGTGAGTGTGTGTGAGTGTGAGTGTGAGTGTGAGGGTGAGAGGGTGAGAGGGTGAGAGGGTGAGGGTGTGAGGGTGTGAGTGTGAGTGTGAGGGGGTGAAGGGGTGAGGGTGAGGGTTAGGGGGTGAAGGGGTGAGGGTGAGGGTGATGGGGTGAGGTGAAGGGAGGGGGTAAGGTTGTGAGGGTGATGGGAGGGAGTGAGGGTGATGGGGTGATGGGGAGGGGGTGAGGGTGGGGTGAGGGTGATGGGGTGAGGGGGATGGGGAGGGGGTGAGGTGGTGAGGGTGAAGGGGTGAGGGTGAGGGTGATGGGGTGAGGGTGAAGGAGGGGAAGGGGTAAGGTTGTGAGGGTGATGGGGAGGGAGTGAGGGTGATGGGGTGATGGGGAGGGGGTGATGGGGTGAGGGTGATGGGGTGAGGGTGATGGGGAGGGGGTGAGGGGGTGAGGGTGATGGGGTGGGGGTGATGGGGTGAGGGTGAGGGGCGAGGGTGATGGGGAGGCGGTGAGGTGGTGAGGGTGATGGGGAGGGGTTGATGGGGAGGGGGTGAGGTGGTGAGGGTGATGGGTGATGGGTGATGGGGGTGAGGGTGATGGGGTGAGGGTGATGGGGAGGGGGTGAGGGTGATGGGGTGAGGGTGATGGGGAGGGGGTGAGGTGGTGAGGGTGATGGGGAGGTAGTGAGGTGGTGAGGGTGAAGGGGTGAGGATGATGGGGAGGGGGTGAGGTGGTGAGGGTGATGGGTTGGGTGATGGGAGGGGTGAGGGTGATGGGGTGAGGGTGAGGGTGATGGGGTGAGGGTGAGGGTGTGAGGGTGTGAGTGTGAGGGGAGGAGGGTGATGGTGATGGGTGAGGGGTGAGGGAGAGGGTGTGAGGGTGAGGGTGATGGGGAGGGGGTAAGGATGTGAGGGCTGAGGGTGTGATGGGGAGGGGTGTGAGGGGTGAGGGGGTGAGGTGGTGAGAGTGAGGTGGTGAGAGTGAGGTGGTGAGAGTGAGGGGGTGAGGGTGATGGGGAGGGGTGATGGGTGAGGGTGAGGTGGTGAGGGTGAGGTGGTGAAGGGTGATGGGGTGAGGGTGATGGGGTGAGGGTGATCGGTGTGAGGGTGATGGGGAGGGGGTGAGGGTGTGAGGGTGATGGGGTGTGAGGTGTGATGGGGTGAGGGTGATGGGGTGAGGGTGATGGGGTGAGGGTGAAGGGGTGAGGGTGATGGGGAGGGGTGAGGGTGAAGGGTTGAGGGTGATAGGGTGAGGGTGAGGAAGTGAGGGTGAAGGGATGAGGGTGATGGGAGGGGTGTGGGTGAAGGGGTGAGGGTGATGGGGTGAGAGGGTGAGGGTGAAGGGGTGAGGGTGATGGGGAGGGGGTGGGGGTGAGGGTGAGGGTGAAGGGGTGAGGGTGATGGGGTGTGAGGGGGAGGGGGTGAGGGTGAAGGGTGAGGGTGATGGGGGAGGGGGTGAGGGGGTGAGGGTGAAGGGGTGAGGGTGATGGGAGGGGTTGAGGGTGAAGGGGTGAGGGTGAAGGGGTGAGGGTGATGGGAGGGGGTGAGGGTGAAGGGGTGAGGGTGATGGGAGGGGTGAGAGGGTGATGGGGAGAGGGTGAGGGTGGGGTGTGGGGTGTGGGTGTGAGTGTGAGTGTGAGTGTGAGGGTGAGTGGTGAGAGGGTGAGGGTGTGAGGTGTGGGTGAGGGTGTGAGTGTGTGAGTGTGAGAGTGAGGGGGTGAAGGGGTGAGGGTGAGGGTTAGGGGGTGAGGGTGAAGGGGTGAGGGTGAGGGTTTTGGGGTGAGGGTGAAGGTGAGGGGGGTAAGGTTGTGAGGGTGATGGGGAGGGAGTGAGGGTGATGGGGTGATGGGGAGGGGTGAGGGTGGGGTGAGGGTGATGGGGTGAGGGGGATGGGGAGGGGGTGAGGTGGTGAGGGTGAAAGGGGTGAGGGTGAGGGTGATGGGGTGAGGGTGAAGGGGTGGGGGTAAGGTTGTGAGGGTGATGGGGAGGGAGTGAGGGTGATGGGGTGATGGGGAGGGGGTGATGGGGTGAGGGTGATGGGGTGAGGGTGATGGGGAGGGGGTGAGGGGGTGAGGGTGATGGGGTGGGGGTGATGGGGTGAGGGTGAGGGGGCGAGGGTGATGGGGAGGCGGTGAGGTGGTGAGGGTGATGGGGAGGGGTTGATGGGGAGGGTGTGAGGTGGTGAGGGTGATGGGGTGAGGGTGATGGGGTGAGGGTGATGGGGAGGGGGTGAGGGTGATGGGGTGAGGGTGATGGGGTGAGGGTGATGGGGAGGGGGTGAGGTGGTGAGGGTGATGGGGAGGTAGTGAGGTGGTGAGGGTGAAGGGGTGAGGATGATGGGGAGGGGGTGAGGTGGTGAGGGTGATGGGTTGGGTGATGGGGAGGGGGTGAGGGTGATGGGGTGAGGGTGAGGGTGATGGGGTGAGGGTGAGGGTGTGAGGGTGAGGGGGAGGGTGATGGTGATGGGGTGAGGGTGAGGGAGAGGGTGTGAGGGAGGGTGAGGGTGATGGGGAGGGGGTAAGGATGTGAGGGCGAGGGTGTGATGGGAGGGGGTGAGGGTGAGGGGGTGAGGTGGTGAGAGTGAGGTGGTGAGAGTGAGGTGGTGAGAGCGAGGGGGTGAGGGTGATGGGGTGTGAGGGTGAGGTGGTGAGGGTGAGGTGGTGAGGGTGAGGGTGATGGGGAGGGGTGAAGGTGATGGGGAGGGGGTGAGGTGGTGAGGTGGATGGGTGAGGGTGATGGGGAGGGGGTAGGGAGGGGGGTGAGGGTGAGGGTGAGGGTGATGGGGTGAGGGTGATGGGGTGAGGGTGATGGGGAGGGGGTGAGGGTGTGAGGGTGATGGGGTGAGTGTGATGGGGTGAGGGTGAGGGGGTGAGGGTGAGGAGGTGAGGGTGAAGGGATGAGGGTGATGGGAGAGGGTGAGGGTGTGAGGGTGAAGGGGTGAGGGTGATGGGGTGAGGGTGAAGGGGTGAGGGTGATGGGGAGGGCGTGAGGGGGTGAGGGTGAAGGGGTGAGGGTGATGGGGTGGGGGTGAGGGTGAGGGTGAGGGGGGTGAGGGTGAGGGGGTGAGGGTGAGGGGGGTGAGGGTGATGGGGTGAGGGGGTGAGGGTGATGGGGTGATGGGGTGAGGGTGATGGGGGGAGGAGGTGAGGGTTGATGGGGAGGGGGGGAGAGGGTGAGGGGGTGAGGGTGAGGGTGAGGGGGTGAGAGTGATGGGGAGGGGGTGAGGAGGGATGGGGGAGGGGGGTGAGGGGGTGAGGGTGATGGGGTGATGGGGTGAGGGTGATGGGGGGAGGGGGGAGTGAGGGTGATGGGGAGGGGGTGAGGGTGAGGGTGAGGGGGTGAGGGTGAGGGTGAGGTGAGGGTGAGGGTGAGGGGAGGGGGTGAGGGGGGTGAGGGGGTGAGGGTGATGGGGAGGGGGTGAGGGTGATGGGAGTGAGGGTGATGGGGTGAGGGTGATGGGGAGGGCGTGATGTGGTGAGGGTGAGGGGGTGAGGGGTGAAGGGGGTGAGGGTGATGGGGAGGGGGCGAGGTGGTGAGGGTGATGGGGAGGGGTGAGGTGGTGAA